>NC_056747.1:644915005-645110005 GCF_019279795.1 Protopterus annectens
ACAGATTTATAGCAAGGGGTTATGCTAAAGATAATGTCAATTCAGCCTTACAATGGCCAAAAAATAGATCAATGGACACATTATTACAATATCAACCACATCATAAGTGTGACAATCAGGATACTTTGAGGCTTGTGACCACTTATGGTAGGAATACAGTGAATTTTCTAGACATAGTTAATAAGCATTGGAATATTCTTAAAACTCATTCGAAGTTGGATCAGTTCCTGGGGGACAGATGTTTATTTTCATACAGAAAGGGCAAAACCCTAGGGTCTCACTTTTCATATTACAAAAAAGCATATTTTCGAAATGACAATTATCAACAACAAACTCTTATGCGGGACAAATTGGTTGGATCATATCCTTGTGGACATTGCTCCTTTTGCAAGTATATATTCAAAACCAAAACTTCACTAGCAGAAATACAGGACAACTTTACAATATACACTGTTTTGGTAATTGTAATATGGACTGGGTTGTTTATCTTGCCACATGCACTTGCCAAGCCTTCTATGTGGGTCAAACATCCAGACAACTTAGGGTTAGAATGTCTGTACACATGGGTGACATCAGAAATGCCCGGGTTACCAATGGCTTATATAGACACACGTTGAATCATCCTACTGCTAAGTTTTCATTTGCTATTATTGATAATATCACAGGCAATCGATCCTTTAAAACTGGTTGGCATGATATACTTAATAGTAAAGAAAGGAAATGGATAGTAAAATTAGGTGCTCTTTTTTCCCCTGGACTTAATGATAAATTATAATGCTTCTTCTATTGAGTCTTTGTGCCCTGTATACTTGTGGGTTTCTTATTTAATTTCAATTTTGTCTTTGTAATAATCACTTTTGTATTGCATATCTATAACATGTTTTTCATTTCCTAACAGGATATGATGTCAGAATTTTTGATTGGAACAGGTACTTAAGGTTGGGTCTTTCCCCATTGCCTATGTTCATATTACTGATGAAAGATATGTGTTGAAACCGGTCTAGTTCCAATAAATATTTCTTCATACATCCTAGGTGCTGGCTTCTTACTGACAGAATGCACACTGTGAAAGTAGCAGACTCCAAATCAGACTTCAGACCAGTGACAAGTGGAGTACACAGGGTTCAGTCCTGGGTCTTCTCCTGTTTGGTATCTACTTCTCTGAAGTACAGGCTAACACAGAAGGTCTTTGGCTAACAAAATTTGCAGATGACTGCAAACTAGGAACCATAATCGAAACTCCTAATGATGTGGACATCCTACAAAAGGGCCTCACTGAGACAGATGCCTGGTGTCAAAGCCATGGTCTCAATCTCAATGCCAAAAAGTGCATTGTCATCCCCTTTGGTAAAAACTCTGTACCCATGAATCACCACATAGGCGGTAGTCTACTTAACACCAAAAGTGTGATAAGAGACCTTGGGACACAGGTGGACAGTAGTCTCTCCTTTAATAATCACATCACCACAGTGGTCAGGAAATCCTTCTATGTAGCACACCTCATCATAAAAGGTTTCTCATCCAGAAAAAAAGAGGTCTTTGTTCCCCTCTACTCATCACTCATTAGACCCATTATAGAGTACAATGCCCCATTTGGTATGTACCTCAAAATACATCTACAACAACTGGAAAAGGCCACAAAAATACATCACAAAGAGGATTACTGGTCTCAAACAGATGCCTTATGCAGACCGATTCAAAAAACTCCAGCTTTACTCCGTCGCATATCGCCTACTCAGAGGCGATCTCTGCCTAACATACAAAGCTATGTCAAACCAAGAACTGTTGGACATGCTCCACTTAAAGAAATCCCAATCCCTCCGAGCTACACGCTCTAGGGACCTAAACCTTGTCACCGCAATAAACAGAACATGCTGGAGGGATAGATTCCTGTCCCAGAGACTTCACATACTCTGGAACAGACTACCTATCTATATAAAACAGAGCCAAACAGAGCTTCTCATTAGTACTCTTCAAGAAAAATCTTGATGATTGGATGGGTAATAGGAAAGTCACCCCAGGGATCACTTGTGTGGTTCTGCTTGACAGGGGCACAGGAAAATAATTTTCTTGTGTGGCGAAAGCCAGGGTACCTTTTTGGCTAAGCTTGTATAGGCCCTAGGGCCAATAGCCTAGTACCTACCTATGAACCTATTAACATATATATATATATATATATATATATATATATATATATATATATATATATATATATATATATTATATATATATAAACAAGCACAACAACTGTCTTGTTCCAACCTCTCCACCACATGTGTTGAGGAAAAAATAAAAAACAAAGAAACTATTGGTCTTAAGACTTCATGGATGAGCTCAGTCATAAAAATTTCCAAAAATCATGAAACCCAGGTAGTGGTCCAAAGCAACAAGCCTTTATTTATCACAGACCAGCAATCCTGAGTAATAAAAAAATCAGAAATATTTCAACAATGTTAAACATATCATCTTTTTTATACTTAAAAGTAGGTGCAGAAAATATCATCTTCTTTTGTCTGTTCCCATTAGGGGTTGCCACAGCAGATCACCTGCTTTCATTTTTTCCTGTCCTCTGCATCTTGCTCTGTCACACCAACCACCTGCATGTCCTCTCTCACCACATCCATAAACCTTATCTTAGGCCTTCTTCTTTTCCTGTTAACTGGTAGCTTCATCCTTAGCATATTTTTTCCCAATATACCTCAGCATCCCTCCTCAGCACATGTCCAAACCAATGTAATCGTGCCTCTCTGGCTTTGTCTCCAAACCTTCCAACCTGGGCTGACCCTCTAATATACTTATTCCTAATCCTGTCCACCCTCGTCACACCCAGTGCAAATCTTAACATCTTTAATTCTGCCACATCCAGCTCAAACTCCTGCCTTTTTGTCAATGCCACTGTCTCCAACCCAAAAATGTACATATTGTTTAATTTTAAACCAGGCTATTCAAGGCAAACAATATAAACAGGGCCGTAAAAGTGCATTTTAGAACAACAAGTACCACACACACACACACACACACACACACATACACACACACTGCTGCTTACTGGATCAAATTAGATCTAGTTAAGGAAAACACTACCTATCTATTTGCAACCCACATTACAAAATCAGGTATTAAGAAAAGCATAAAATACACATAAAAAGACTTTTAACTAAAATCACTTTCGGCTACCTAATGCAATAAAGCCTTCATCAAGTCTGTGACAAGAACTAAAATCAAGAAAAAGCACATAGCCATCTAACCATAAACATAATCTAACTAGAACACTGTAAATATAACAATACATCTGCCTAATAATATCATCTGGTAATCATCCATACATGTGTATTAGTGCACATAACAATCTAAGCAGTTAACAGCTCAGAAAAAGAAAAAAAATGTTCATGTTTGCAGCCCCAAAATATGTTTATACAATGAAAACTAGTAGAAAAAACATACAAAAGTGCAGAAAACAGTGAATGAAGTAAACTAGTAATGTATAAAAGTGCAGGTGTGTGCATGAATGTCCAGCAGTATGGTAAATGGGAAGATTATACCAATACTATATGGTAATAGTGGCAAGAAATGATGTGTGTTTTGAATTTATCGTTTAAAACTATGGTTCTTCTTTCAGCTTTTCCCTGTTAGGGGTCGCCACAGCGGAACTCCGGTCTGCTAATGATTGGCAGTAGATTTTTACGGTGCCGAGGTGCCAGCTCGACGCCCACCCTTCAACGAAGGCACGCCCAACTATGGTGTGATGCAATAAATCTAATCAAAGCAATATTGAGGTTAAAGTAACTAAACACATATATATATATATATATATATATATATATATATATATATATATATATATATATATATATATATATATATATATATATATATATATATATATACATTCTACACATCATTTTTATTATTTAGTATATTTTAATACTAAAAATATTTCCTCAAAAACCTTTACAGATTGTATGGCAGCTTACGTAAATTCAATACAGTCTTAATACAGCAATAATAGTAAAGTCCAGTTTTTCTGAATGTATTTAATTTCACCTACCAGCATACTTCTTCTTTCTCCAAAACACCATTGACATCCCTTTCAAGCTCTTCCATCCCCACACAGTCCAGAATGATTATTTATTTATTTATTTATTTATTTATTTATTTATAGTTTGTTTGCCAGGATAGTCCATTGGGCCACGAAGAACCCATTTTCAATGGAGTCCTGGGGAGAAAAGCTCCAGAAAATTACAAATTACAGATTTAACATGAGTAAGTTATTAGAGAATTGAAATGTGCACAAATGAAGCAAAATTAAACAAATAGAAAAACACATATTAGTAGAGAGCACATATTAGTACAATGCAGTAAGAGTAATATTTGCAAACAAACTTTTTAACAGCTTAACATATTAGCACAATGCAATAACAGAAATAGTCAAAATTTTTTTAACAGTTATGCTAATTCATGCAGTTAACTTCTAGGCTACTGAATTGTACCATTCTAGGAGTTATGCTAATTCCTATAGTTTATTAGGGGTACAAAACAATGGACGGCTCTTATGAATTATAGCTTATAGAGAGTAGCTATAGTGTAGGGAGATTATGTGGGGTGGGAGTAAAAGCATTCCCATAATGAAGTTTGGTGTGAGTGAAGTAAGGTTTTGAATGAAGAGTGGCTGCTGATGGTGTGGATGAGAGATGGGAGGGAATTCCAATGGCATGCTAGAGAGAAGGACATTAGATGTTTGTCTGGTGGACGGGCAGGTTTATGCAGTTCAATTAGATTTTGGGAATTAGATATCAAAAGTCTATTTGGTTGGTGCATTTTAAAGGTAGTGGCAAGAGAGGGACAGAGCGAGGGGGTGAAAATAAGTTTGTCTGCTTGGACAAGTTGAATATAGATGAGGTAATTGGACAGCTCGAGCCAGTTCAGTTGGTGTAGGGCAGTCCAGTGATGGGAAGTGGATCTATGGCCAGTTGCAAATTTTGTTATTTTATTATAGCAAGAGGTGAGTTTAGTCTTGAGGGAGGATTGCAGGTTAGTAAGGATAGAGGCACCGTATAGGAGGGATGGGATAAAGTAAGTGTTGGCGAGGGTGAGCCTAGTGGAGGGAGAGATGTAATGGTTGTGGCGGTAAAGCATGCTTATTTTTTGTGTGATTTTTTGATATTTAATTGTAGATGATTATCAGGCTTTAGCTGGTCATCGATCAGGACTTCTAGTAGTTTAGCATTAGAGACTATTTCGAGAGGACTATTATTTTGACTGGTGACTGAGAATGAGGTTTTATCTAGGGTGGTGGTTTTGGAAGAAGTAAATATCCTGAGTTTAGTTTTAGTAGCATCGAGTGCTAGATGGCTGTCCATCATCCATTGCTCAGTGGAGGAGAAGGCATCCTAGGTTAATTTAACTAGGCTGGGTACAGAAGAGGCAGAGCAGATTATTGTTGAATCGTCGGCATATTGGACAAGGTTGGCATTTAGGATGGCTTGGTAGAAATCATTTATGAATATATTGAATAGAAGGGGGCCTAAAACTGAACCCTGAGGGACTCTTGTGGGAGTATTGAGAAAAGGGGAGGTGGCTATTTTTTCCAATTGACTGCTTGTTGCCTGTTTGAGAGGTAACTGGTAAACCAGTTAATAGACATGTGGGATAGATTTAGTTTGGAGAGTTTAGTGAAAAGAAGGTTATGAGAGATAATGTCAAATGTCTTAGAGAGGTCAAGGAGGAGAGTGGACACGATGTGGCCAGTGTCATGGGCCTTATTAACTGTTTTTAGGAAGGAGAGGAGAGCTGTGGTAGTGCTGTGGCCGGGTCTGAAACCATGTTGAGTAGGGGTTAGAAGTTGGTTATTTATGAGGTTAGGTAGAAGTTGTAGATGGATACATTTTTTGAGAAGTTTAGAAATGGGGAATAAGATAGCGGTAGGTCGAAAGTTTGTGATATTATTGTTATTACCACCTTTATGGAGTGGAATAATAAAGGCCTTTTTCCAGAGCTGGGGAACTTGACATTCAGCAATAGATTGATTTATAAGAATGCAGATGGGAAGAGCTATGCCTTCTGTCGCAACTTTTAAGAAATATGAGGGTATATCATTAGGGGCATTAGAGCCAGGTTTCAATGTTGTTAGAAGTTTTTTTATGGTGGCTGTAGGAATGGGTTTGAAGGAGAATGGTGGAGGTTGGGAGCAGGAGATGCTAGGGGAGGGAGGGATAGGTGGAAATAAAGGTGGGGAAGCTGAATGGGAGGCAAAGGATGATGTAAGTTTACTTGTGGAATCGATAAAGAAAGTGTTAAATTGGGTGGCTAAGTCCAAGTCAGAGGCATCTGGATCAGGGCAGGGGTTTTCTTTTTTGCCAGGGTTGAGTAGGGAGGAGATTCCATGCCAGAATTTTTTGGGGTTGGTGTTATGGTTGATTTGGAGTGTAGAAAAGTAGGCTTTGCGGTCTGAGATAATACGTTTTTTTACTTTGTTACGAAGTGTTTTGAATTCATTAAGGGTGGTGATCGTTTTATTTTTGGAGTAGCGTTTCCAGGCTTTATCCCAAAATTGCATGGCTAATAAGGTATTTTTGGTTAGCGAAGGGTCAAGATTGCTTCTTATGCATTTTGTTTTCGGAGGTGCAAAGTCAAGTAAGTTGAGGAAAGTTGAGTTGAAATAGGTAACAGTATTTTCTAAGGGGAAGGGTTTTAGTGGATTCCAGTTCATTTTTTTAGTGCATTTGAGAATGTGCTAGGATTAAAGTCTGTAGATAATTTGCTAAGTTTTTGTTCTATAGATAGATTCAACTGTCACTCTCCCCTCATCTGTAAGATCTTGAAATGTCCTTTGCTCCAGCTTCTACCCTTCAATCAGTGTTATTTCTCTGCTGATGGCATATGCCAGGTGGTTCTGGAATCCTGAAAGATATACTGCTGATGTATCAGATTGAGTCAAATAGATGAATTCGGTAGTTGGACTGGTTCCTAAAAGAGCTGAAAGGACCTGGTAACCCCAGGAGCGTCCCTAAGTCAACTGGTGCCCTAGGCAAAAGGGCTACATGGCTCCCACCACCACACTACCTGGTGCCCCCATCCTGGTCTACCTACACCAAATAAATACTGGAAAGGTGCCCCTGCTAGACTGGCACCCTAGGCGGCTGCCTAGTTGGCCTATGCCTAAGGTCGGCTATGGGTAACCCCCCCCCTCCCATTAGATAATGTTTCACATTGCTGTAGTGCTGCCTGTACTGATTTAAAGGTTTCCCTGGGGAGAATTATCCTGCAAGGACAAAACGGTACTGCAACTGTTTTCATCTCCTTCAGGCTGATGTGCAGAGACCTTTCTTTCAGTGACAGACTGCTCTGCATAGGCTCATGAAGTGTAATCTGATGAAATCATTGTCATATGTTCTTTTACTGGAGGATGAATAAGGAACACCCATTTTAACAAATTTTTAAAGCTGCTCAATCGTAAGAGTCTTTCTTAACAGTATGGGAGAGAGAGAGAGAGACTAACGCCTGGTTCCAGGACTTGCAAGAGTTCCTGAAAATCCAGTGAAGACCGCCATGGATACAACCTTGCATGGGAAACTAAGAGAATGCAAGAGGACATTAATCTATAGCATTTAAGAAGCTGCTCAGTATTGCATTTTGTTGTTGGAGAATAACTGTTATTATTTCCTGAATTTCCAGCTGTTTATTTTGAAACAAGAAACACCTTCATTTGTGCGTAGTCTACAATAGCTTCTTATGTGTCACTGAAGTTAATTGAGTGAGTAAGTATTTCTTACAATTTGTAATAACATTCAGTGAATCCATTAAGGAAACTGGAGTCCTGATGTGTTACGAGAATGTGCCCTGAAATTTGGCTGCTAGGAGGCAATCATCTGGTTAAGTAAAACGGTTATGAGTTCTTTTTACTGGGTTAAGCAACTACTGCACTCAGACATTTAGTAAATACTTTGGAGGCTGTGAGGAGACCAAATAGCAGAGATGTAAACTGAAATTTATGCAGATGTATCTTAACCCTGAGGTGTTTTCCATAAGTAGACATATGCACCCTTCTTATCCAAAGTTGGACACCCTGTTGGAAGTGTGGGCCCAATACTATGAGTTTTGACATTTTGAATGTTTCTATGTGATTATTACAAAAAGAAAATTGTGAATTCTGAAATATTTTACATCTTTTAAGTATTACTGTGGGAGGGGAGAGCAATGCTCCCCTCTTCCCTCCCAACATGAGAAAGCTAGACCACCCCCACAACTCTATGCTTCATATATACAAATTCCAAAATAACTGTACCCTGGAGTAATACTCTAAGATATCACAATTTCAGAATTAATATAAATACCGCCTATTTGCATCCTATTGCACTATTTTAATGATCATACTTAGAGTTCTCAAATATTCAACTGGCACCACCAGAGTTAACATGTGAGGTACCTCTTCTAATGGCAGCTCTATTTTTAAAGTTAGAACTACTTCATTTGCAGAACTGTACTGAGATCTGATAGGCAAAGACTGGCCTCAGAGAGCTGCATTTTTGGGGGGACCAGAAATAACTCTGAATAAAAGTCCTGCCTTCTCTGAGTGTTTGGCACTCAGTCTTTTACTTTCCTGTCAACACCTGAACCATTCACAACATAGTCTGAGAAACCTAGCATTGTGGGGTGTCTGACACATGCTGGATGGAGGTAAGGAATTTTCAGGAACTCTGTAATGTAACCATGAATTACTGTATGTGATACCTGTTTGCCTGTGGTAATGCCTTGCCATCTTACAAGGTGTATTGGATACCTCTTCCTAGGGCAGTTAGGGATAAGGAGAGGAAAACAGGGAATATATAGACACTCTAAAATGGGAATCCACAATCAGTGATATATAATGGTATTTTACCTCCTGACTGTTTACCCTTGTATTATGTTTTATTACAAGGCCGATGGGTCAGTGCAGCTTTTCTATAGAATGGCTTCTGATTTAAAGGGTAGTTTCTTTGGAGATGATAGAATTGAATATAGTAGATTAACTTTTATTTTTTAATTTTCTGTATCCATAACAATCTTATCAGCTGGTTGCCCAAACAACTGATCTTAATTGACAAGTCTGAAACCAGTGTCATCTCAAACATGTATGATCTATTTGAAACATCTACTCAATCACATATACACTTCAAATAATGAACTCTAATTTTACCTGCAGTGGCAGTTAAGTGATATATCTTTTTTCATTCATCAGGCAGTTAACTTGTTTGCTTTTTCTCTTGGATCAGATTCAAGCATTTTTGTACGTTTTCTTGCAGCCCCGGGAATTCACTCATATGGCTTGTTTTCATTGGATTCTCAAAGATTTGTGTGATATTGCCAAAGTTTCATCGTTTAGTCCACATCAACTATAACCAACCCAAGAAAACAAAATACACACCCTGTAAATTCCTAAATATCATACACAGTATTAAAAATGCTAAACTTTTAGATGGTGACATCCATCCAAACCCTGGCCCCAACACCACAACCACCACTAACCCTCCTGAACAAAATCCCTCTACTTCTCAAACCGTCACTAAAGCATCAAACTCTCTCCTCAGAGCTCACCTCAATATACAGAGCCTAAACAATAAAGTTGCCCACCTCCATGCCCTCTTAGATGTCCACTCCTTCGACATCCTTTGCCTAACAGAGACCTGGTTAAAATCTGCAACACTGGACAATGAAATCACCCCACCAGGATACAATATCCTGAGATTAGATCGAATAACCAAAAGGGGCGGGGGAGTAGCAATATTATACAAAGCAGAGTTGCAATTAACACGAATAAATGTGCAACCATCTTCTATTAGTAGAACTGAAATCCTTATTTCTAAACTCCAAATCAACACCTATAAATCAATCTATATAATATGCGCCTACCTCCCTCCTGGTAATGACATAATCACCATTGAAAATATTCTTTCCTGGCTGTCAACTAACTACCCACAGGAAACCATTATCCTGGGTGACTTTAATATTGACTGGAATACCTGTATCTCAGACAACCAGACTACCCACATAAACCTTTATGGATTTTCTCAAACTATCACCTCCCCCACCAGGATCCATAAACCTTACAACAAAGAAACTACTCCAGACTGGATACTAATAAATAGTCAGCCCCTTTCTTATGATGCAGGAATCCTTCCTGATGATGTCAGTGACCACTCACTGACCTACATAATCAGACAAAAGATCAATGCTCATAAACCAACCTTATACAAAACCATTTGGTCCAACAAAAACTTTAACCCTATTAGCTTCCAAACTGAACTGAAAGCATGTGAATGGTCACCCCTAAGATACCTCCAATTAGACAAAGCTGTATCCTACTTTAATGCCAAATTCTTAGAAATCCTGGACTATCATGCCCCATCCCGCTCAATGAGAAATAGGACTAAAACCGCTCCATGGCTAACAAAAGAGACAAGGCACAAAATTATACAAAGAAATAAAATCTGGGCAAAATGGCGAGCAACTAAAAACCCAGCTGATCATCTAACATTTAGACAGTTGAGAAATGCTACCAAAAAGTCTATACTACTAGATAAAAGAAACTTCTACCACAACAACCAGCAAACCCATCAATACAAATCTCAAAAGTTCTGGACAGACATTAACAGACTCCTCCACCCAGGACAGTCCAAAACTCCCACCCCACAGGATCCACCTATGAAACTCCTAAGCATATTGCTCATGCCTTTAATACCTTCTTTACTGAAGCAGTCCAAACTCTCGCCAACTCACTACCTCCTGTTAGCACATGTCTATCATCCTCCTTGACGACTTTAACCCCCTCATTTAATTTACAACCAGTCCCAACGTCCCTCATCTGCACTCTTCTTCATAAACTAAAACCTTGCACCCCCTCAGCTGACCATCTACCAGCAGAATATCTACAGATAGCTGCAGCAGCAATAGCCTTTCCTATTTCCATCCTTATAAATAGAGCCATTACTGAAGGAACAATCCCATCTATCTGGAAAGTCTCCCACATTATCCCACTGCACAAATGGGGCAACTCAACTGAACTCTCAAACTACCGCCCAATAGCTCTACTCTCTCCTTTAGCTAAAACTATGGAAAAATGTATCCACCGCCAACTACTAGACCACCTACTGCAAAATAACTTACTAGCTAACTGTCAGCACAGCTTTAGGCCTCACCATAGTACCACCACAGCCATCTTATCCTTTTCTGACTGTATTAACAATAACCAAAACAACAATACTTTACCTTCAGCACTCTTTATTGACCTATCAAAAGCCTTTGATATGGTCAACCATCAACTTCTTTTGAATATACTTGGTTCTTTCTTACTAGATACACAGGCTTTACAATGGTTTAAATCCTACCTTGAGAATAGGCAACAGGCTGTGCTTTGGGAAAATAATCTATCCTCTCACCTTCCTATTACCCTAGGAGTCCCTCAAGGTTTTATCTTAGGCCCTCTCCTTATCTCAATTTTCATAAATTATCTCAATCTGATCATTCCTCAAGCTACATGTTTCCAATATGCTGATGACTCCACATTAATATGCTCAGCTACCTCTGCACCTCAACTTCAGACCATTACCCAAACAGTGCTTAACAGTGCATAAAGGTGGTTCTTACAGCATAGCCTCCTCCTGAATCCTAAAAAAACAAAACTACTACTCTTCACTCCCACACAAAGGTCCCCCCCAATTGACTTCACAGTTATATCCAATGATGGCATCATTATATCTCCTGACCCAACTACCAAGCTCTTAGGGGTAACAATAGACCATAATCTTAGCTTTGACATACATATTAACACAACAATAAAAACAGTAAACAGAAAATTAGGCTCCCTCTATAGGATTAAACCCTTCTTTACTCCAACAGCTAGAACAACTATTGCCCTCACCCATCTAATTTCCACCCTCATCTATGCCTGTCCCATCTATACCAACCTATCAAAAAACAACCTTAACAAACTAGCTACCTCCTACAACAATATTGCCAGATTTGCTACTGGTTCCTCATTTAGAACTCACCACTGTCAAAACCTAAAGCAACTAGGATGGCTAGAACTTCATAATCAACTTCAGATTAAACAACTTATCGCCCATAAGATCCTCTGTCTTCCTAAAAATACTCCTATACTTACAAGCCTTCTTACCCCCTACAGTAATTTGACAACCCTTCACTCAGCCAATAAAGTACTGGTATCCACAGTCAAATCCAAAAATAAGGCTGGTGACTCTCTGTTCGCCAACACTGTTGGCAAATCCTGGAACCTCCCTCCCAATGAACTCTCATCTCTCTCCTCAGTGAAACTGTTCAAAAAACAACTCAGAGAATACCTTTGTAACCACTGGTTATGCCCATGTAGTAACCCAGACTAATCTTACCACCACTTTCTCTGAACCCTACCTACATAACCATTTGCAATTTAATTCCAACTCTCCATGCGTCAGACAGTAGACACACCTTTACTAATTTAGTATTTATAACATTTTCATTCATGTAATCTTCTTCTAATTATGTACTTGCATAGTTTGCAGCAGTAACTTGTTATCACATAAAATATCTATGTAGACTTTCTTTATATTTCCTACTATATGCTTCCCTAAAGTTGCTATGCTACTATATGATAAATGGTATGACTCACTGCTAAATACTGCTCCTTGAGCTGTTACATTTATTTGTGTATTTTTTCTTCACCTCTCTTTCTTATTGTGTGCCACTTTAAAATTGTTTGTTGCTCTATCCATTTCTTATCTTCTGCTACTTTAATAATAATATTTGTCTATATAACATGTGTATTCTTCAGCTTAAAATAGTACTGTACCTTAATTTGTTACAAATTTACTTATCTGTACCTGAAGTTG
Source organism: Protopterus annectens (assembly GCF_019279795.1). Taxonomy (NCBI): domain Eukaryota; kingdom Metazoa; phylum Chordata; order Ceratodontiformes; family Protopteridae; genus Protopterus; species Protopterus annectens. The sequence continues at coordinate 644,927,869 of NC_056747.1, forward strand.
TAAATTTTGTTTATGTGGAGCTTTTCTCCCTGGGCCTCTACTGAAAATGGACATATATCCAGTTAGAGTAGCCCGGTCAACAAATGTAAAATAAAAAATAAAAATAAATATTTATTGTGTTTTGCACTTGCTTAGAGTTTTAAGTTTCATTTTTCCACTGCTGTAGGGCTGCTGTTCTGATGTTGTAGTACTGCAAATACATTGTATCTGCTGTTTTCAGTGCATTCAGGCATCTATTTTTGTGGTTCCTTAAAACCTGGGTTACAAACACATTGTTTTACAATCAGAGGGTTAAAGTCTGCACTCTTGTGGCAGGAGAGGGATGATTTCACCTATCTGAGCTGGGAATTGCTGGTAATTCTTCAAAATGTGCAAAACTCTGTAAAAAATAAATAAGAGCTTTTAGGTTCATAGGTTCATAGGCAGATACTAACTTCAGCTTGGCCAGCTAAGAACTTGGTTATATTCAACTGGACATATAAGAGAATTTAAGTACCTTTTATCTGCACTTTTTTTTTTTAAATACAGTATTTAATTGATTTAAACTGTGTATGAAGGAGTGTTGAAGGAATTTTTAGCTGAAGTTATTCTGCTCTTCAGTAACTTGAACTGAAGCTAGTGTTGGCTGAATTTTGTTATTTGCTAGTAATTACAGGTGTGGGGGTAGCCACATTCTTTGATTTCCTGTCCTTGCATATTTAAACTGGTGCATGTGAAATAATTCCTGCTTTAAAACTTCAGCTTGGCCAGCTAAGAACTTGGTTATATTCAACTGGACGTATAAGAGAATTTAAGTACCTTTTATCTGCACTTTTTTTAAAAAATACAGTATTTAATTGATTTAAACTGTGTATGAAGAAGTGTTGAAGGAATTTTTAGCTGAAGTTATTCTGCTCTTCAGTAACTTGAACTGAAGCTAGTGTTGGCTGAATTTTGTTATTTGCTAGTAATTACAGGTGTGGGGGTAGCCACATTCTTTGATTTCCTGTCCTTGCATATTTAAACTGGTGCATGTGAAATAATTCCTGCTTTAAAACTTCAGCTTGGCCAGCTAAGAACTTGGTTATATTCAACTGGACGTATAAGAGAATTTAAGTACCTTTTATCTGCACTTTTTTTTTAAAAATACAGTATTTAATTGATTTAAACTGTGTATGAAGGAGTGTTGAAGGAATTTTTAGCTGAAGTTATTCTGCTCTTTAATCTTAGTGGCATTGAAACTGCCCGCCCCTCAGCCTGCCTCTGGGCCCATCTCATTTGCTCACTCAACTGAGTGCAGTGAGATCATATTCTGATTTCAGGCACTCCTACTGTGTACAAAGAGAGCATCTGGGAAATAAAAAAAAAAAAAATAATAATAATTAAGCTTATTTCCTGCCTTTCTTGTTAAGCGGTACAGACTATTTGTAGGCTTCTGAGCCCCCAAGCCCTTCTGTGTTTGAGGGAAGCCTTCTAGCTTGTTTTTTTTCTTATAACTAGCCAGTTTTCTAGTTTCAGCACTCAAATCTGTTTCTTTGATCTCAGCACTTGTTCAGAAAAAAAAAAAAAAAAAAAAAAAATTAATCTGCTTTTACTGTACTTGTGTTTTTACCTACTTCTTTTTACTTTTGCATCATCTTAAAATACTCAATTGTATTTATTACTGCTTGGTGTAACTCATTCTAAGCCTTTTGGTTTAAACACCTGGGCTTCGGACCAGTTAGTTGTTTTGCACTGGGAGGGTTTGTGGTCTGCACTGTTGTGGCAGAACAGGTAGCTTACATCCTTCTAGGTTGAGAACTGCTGATTGAGGGCTCAGTGTCTGTTATTCTAAAAGTGTATTAATTCTGGTTTAAGCACTTGGCCTTTCAAGCCAGTTATTTTACATTAAGAGGGTTCGTGGTCTGCACTCTTGTGGGAGGAGAGGCTGGACTCTGCCCTTCTGAGCTGGGAATTTCTGGTTAAAGGCTTATAGTGCATGCATATCTGAACTGTTTCTTACTGAAGTTGGTGCGCCTTGTTTGCTGTGGCATAGACTGGATTCGGGCCTGCTGGATCTAGCTTTGTTTGTGTAACTTGAGCACTAATCCAGACATTCTCTAAAGTATTCAATGGTATTTATTACTGCTTGGTTGCAACTTGATTAAAGTGTAGCTATCATTCAAGTCTTTTGGATTAAGCACTTGGGCTTCAGACCAGTTGTTTTACATTAGGAAGGTTTGTGGCAAGCACTGTGGTGGCAGGACAGGTAGCTTTCATCCTTCTAAGTTGGGAACTGCTGATTGAGAGCCCAGTGTCCAAGTGTATTAGTTCTGGTTTAGGCACTTGGGCTTCAGGCCAGTTATTTTACATTAAGAAGGTTCGTGGTCTGCACTCTTGTGGGAGAAGAGGCTGGACTCTGCCCTTCTGAGCTGGGAATTTCTGGTTCAAGGTTTATAGTGCCTGAATATTTGAACTGTATCTTACTGAAATTGGTTCACCTTGTTTGCTCTAGCATAGACTAGATCCAGGCCTGCTGAATCTAGCTTTGTTTGTATGCTTGTTGTTTGTTTGCTTGTTATTTCCCTGGAAGCTAATTCCACCTAATACGTAACTTCTCAGCGCTTCTGTGGATCCCTAGTGATATCTGCATTGCTTACTGTACTTACTTCCTTGTTTCACTTGAAAGAAAGTTACTGTTTGTCGTTTTTGCATTTAGTTACTTGTAACACATTGCACTCAAGTTACCTGGCACTTGCTCACTTAAGCAATTATATAAGTCAGCACTAAAAATTAAAAGCACTACACCCTCACTCCCCACTGGCCCTTGTTTTCAATTAAGGATTTCCCAATATTATTCTAGCATGTCCAAAGGTCAGTTGTCAATCTCCTCTCCGGTCCAGCTGGTGAATCTGGGAATCTTGAGGCAATGTTATAACTGCCTCATGTACACAGACAACCCTCTCCTCCTCCCACATAACACAAATACTTGCGAGAGATGCAGCTATTTAGCCAAACTGGAGGCTGAGCTCTCTCAACTCAGGACTGGCAAGACCAGACAGGAGGAGAAGGCAACTACACACACCACAAAACCAGCCTCACATAATGCTACCACTCCACTGAATCAAACACATAAACACACAAAGACATACTCGGAGGCTCTGAGTAAAATTTACCTAAACAGCAGAGGCCTCCAAAGCAGACACCCAAACAACTGCTACCTCAAGACACCCCACAAGCAACACATAAACCACAAAAGCAGTGTGCAAAGCAGTCACAGCCCTTAAGGCCAAATACAACACCAAACATACTTGTCATAGGTGACTCCATAGTCAGACACACTGACGTCCCACTCACCAGGCTGAACAAGGAGAGGGTCACAGTAAGCTGCCTATCGGGCGCTAGAATCCGCCACATAACACAAGCACTCGGGTCACTCCACGGCAAGTACAAATATGACACAGTCATTGTCCATGCTGGTGTGAACGACCTGAGACGTACCTCCCTGGACTACATGAAAAGAGACATAGAGGAGCTCTCTGATTATGTAGCCCAGGCAGGTATGACCCTAACCCTGAGCAGTATCCTTCCTTCACCAAGAATGATGCCACAATATAGAGACAAGATGATCAGCTTTAACAATTGGCTTAATGTCTGGTGTCATTCAAAGGGGATCCAGTGTCTGTCTGCCTGGGATGACATGCTTGACAAGCCACGCTGCTTTGCAAGGGATGGCTTGCACCTGTCACCCTGGGATTCCGGATATTGGCTAAGGCTCTTGCCACCCCATAGTGCCTATTTTAGGCAAGGCTCAAATTCTAAACCTACCACCCTAGAAAACAAAAATGGGAAGAAACTGAGGGTAATGCTGCTCAATGCCAGAAGTCTAAATCTCAAAATGCACGCATTCGAGGCCCTTCTCAGTATGGAGAACATCGATGTCTGTGCTGTAACTGAAACCTGGTTCAAGGCTCCTGAGAGCACCCCGGCACTATTAGGTTTTACCTCATATCATGCGTTCCGGCCCCAAAACCAGGACCACACCACAAAAGGAGGGGGTGTATCCATATTCATAAAGGATACCCACACCTCCAGGTTGGTGGCAACGCATAAGCTTCGGAAACCATCCAGGTGCAACTAACCATAGGCAAAACTGCTCTACAAATTGTAGCATGCTACAGGCCACCCTCTCAAACTCAGGAACCCCACACAGCCTTCCTGAAGACACTGGAGGGTATAAATGTATCTCCAAACACCATCATATTGGGTGACTTCAACTACCCGAATATAGACTGGGAACATTACTCAAGCCCTAACTTTCTAGCCCAACGGTTCCTGGAGTTCATAAATTCAAATGCCATGGAACAGCTAGTCACTGTTCCCACGAGAGGAGAAAATATACTAGATCTCATTGTCACAAACATGGGGACAAAATGCTCCACACCGGAAGTATATCCCTCATTGGTGAGATCTGATCATAAACTAATCTCACTGGAAATCCACATCCCACCCCCACCCCAAACAAAAAAGACCATAGTGAAGAACTTCTCTAAAGCAAACTTCACACTACTCAAGACTGGTGTAGTATCCTTCAAGGCCCCTGAGCCAGAGGAAACCACAACCCAAGCTGCGGAAGCCCATACAAATGCCTTCTATGAACACCTCCAGGACTGCATGGATCAGGCAATCCCAAATAAAACCAAGACTCTTTCCACAAAGGGCAAATGTCCAGTCTGGTGGACCCCAGCCATTAACAAACTTTACAATAAGAGGAGAAAGCTATTACATGATAGAACAAAATCCATAAAAGGGAAGTCACCCCTGATCATTATTAGTAAAAAAATACGAGCACTCATAAAATCAACTAAGGCCAATTTTGAAAGAAAAATTGCCATGGATTCAAAGGACAATCATAAGGCCTTTTTCAGCTATGTTAGGAACCTGGGTGGAAACTCTCAGATATGCTCAGAATTAGTCCAAAATGATACAAAAATCACTGAACCCACAGACATTGCCAACATACTGGCAGACAGGTTCAGTGCAAACTTCACCCCCCTCTCCCCCCCTAAAGGTGAGATAACTATCCCAGCCGAGTGTAGCCTCCTGGACATCTCAAATGCGCAGGTGAAAGCTGCTCTCTCTAAAGCTAAAAACACAGCATCAATGGGACCGGATGGTGTCCCCGGCTGTGTGCTACACGAGCTAAATGAGGAATTAACCCCGCACATAAGGCAGCTGTTTAATCTCAGCCTTACCACAGGATACGTGCCCAAGGAGTGGTGTACGGCAACTGTGGTCCCACTCCACAAAGGCGGCGCCTCTACAGACCCTGGTAATTACCGCCCCATAAGCTTAACAAGTCTAGTCTGCAAAGCTATGGAGAGGATCATAATGGAGCTCATAAACAAAGATATAGGGACTTGCAGACATTGGACCCGACCCAGTTTGGCTTTGTCAAGGGAAGATCATGCCTTTTGAACTTGGTCGACTTCTTCGAAACAGTCACCAAGGCCATTGATGAGGAAAGGCAGTCCATACAGCCTACCTTGACCTTGCAAAGGCTTTCGACACAATACCCCACTCGGGTATTGTAGAAAAACTTACCAGCTTAAATGTAAACCCATATGTCACAAGATGGGTTGCAAACTGGCTTAAGGACAGAACCCACAGGGTTAGAGTTGCTGGCGCTGTGTCAGACTCCAAGCCGGTCACAAGTGGTGTCCCACAGGGCTCGGTCCTTGGCCCCTATTGTTTGGCATCTACTTCTCAGAAGTACAGGCCAGCATGGGAGGACTTTGGCTGACAAAGTTTGCAGACGACTGCAAACTGGCGCCATAGTGGAAAGTGCATCGGACACGGATATCCTTCAGAAGGGACTCACGGAAACAGATAGCTGGTGCCAGAGCCATGGCCTGAAGTTAAACGCCAAAAAATGTATAGTCATACCCTTCGGGAAAAACAAGGTAACCCCAAGCTACCATATAGGTGGCAATCCACTAAGCACAGAAGAGGTTATCAGGGACCTGGGGACCCAGGTTGACAGTGGCCTTTCTTTGACACTCACATTGCTAAAGTGGTTAGAAAGACCTTCTACATTGCCCACCTGATCATGAAGGGATTCACATCCAGATCTAGTGAGGTCACCCCTGTACTCTTCACTTATCAGACCAATGATCGAGTACAATGCCCCATTCGGGATGTATCTCACCAGACATCTGCAGCAATTGGAGAGACCCCAAAAGTTCCTCACCAAAAGGATAAAGGGACTCCAAAATCTGTCATATGCTGCCAGATTGAAGAAACTCCAGCTCTATTCAGTCGCATACCGTCTGCTCAGAGGTGACATGTGCCTGACATACAAGGCCATGTCCAACCCGGAATTAATGGACATGCTCCACCTCAAAAACTCCAAATCCACCAAAACCACTAGAGCAAGCGACTTAAACCTTAGCACGGATATAAATAGGACGTGCTGGAGGGATAGATTTATCACTCAGAGACTCCCTATGCTGTGGAATAAAATCCCGGTCCATGTGAGGCAGAGCACCTCGCTGACTCTGTTCAAGAGAAATCTAGACCTGTGGATGGGAGATCATAGGTTTACCCCGGGAATCATCTCTGTGTCACTGCTGGACAGAGGCACAGCAAACTAATGGGCACAGTATTTTTTTCATATAAGGGGTGGCGTAAGCCACAAAAATTTGGGCTAGGCTTATAAATGCCTTAGGGCAGATAGCCTAGTTCATAGGTTCATAGGTTTATACTAGGCTATCTGCCCTAGGGCATTTATAAGCCTAGCCAGAGTGTATTTGGCTTCCGCCTCCCCATTAGATTAGCCTACTGTGCCTCTGTAAAGTAGGTCACAGAAGGCACCCTTTTAAGATTAGTTTACTGTGCCTCTGTCTAGCAGGGACACAGGAGAGATCCCAGGGGTGAATTTGCAATTTCCAATCCACTCGTCCAAATTTCGCTTGAAGAGGGTCAGCGAGGGGCTATGTCTAACATGAATTGGGATTCTATTCCAGAGTGAGGGGAGCCTCTGGGAAATGAATCTGTCCCTCCAGCATGTCCTATTTATTTTTGTGCTGAGGTTTAGGTCCCTGGAGTGTGTAGCTCTAAGGGACTTGGATTTTTTGAGGTGGAGCATGTCCATTAATTCTGGGTTTGACATGGCTTTGTACGTCAGGCATAGATCGCCTCTGAGTAAGCGGTAAGCAACTGAGTAGAGCTGGAGTTTCTTTAGTCGAGCTGCATAGGACATCTGTTTGTAGCCCATGATACTCTTGGTGAGGTACTTTTGGGGTCTCTCCAGTTGCTGCAGGTGTCGGGTAAGGTACATCCCAAAAGGGGCATTGTATTCAATTATGGGCCTGATGAGTGACAAGTAGAGGGGCACAATGACCTTTCTTGATCTAGATGTGAACCCTTTCGTGATAAGGTGGGCTATATAGAAGGTCTTTCTAACCACTTTGGCAACGTGATTATCAAAGGAGAGATTACTATCTACGTTGGTCCCCAAATCTCTAATTACTTCTTCCATACTTAATGGATTACCACCTATGTGGTAATTTGTGGGCACCTTGTTTTTCCCAAAGGGGATGAGTATGCACTTTTTAGCATTTAGCTTGAGGCCGTGGTTCTGGCACCAAGCATCCATCTCTGTGAGACCCTTTTGGAGGATGCTTGTGTCAGCTGGAGGTTCTATTATGGCCCCCAGTTTGCAGTCATCTGTGAACTTTGTCAGCCATAATCCCCCCGTGTTAGCCTGAACCTCAGAGAAGTATATACAGAACAAGAGAGGTCCCAGAACTGAGCCCTGTGGGATGCTACTTGTAACTGGTTTGGATTCGGACATGGCACCTGCGATTCTGAACATGTGGGTTCTATCTCTGAGCCAGTTTGCAACCCATCTTGTGATATAGGGGTTGATATTTAAGCTGGTAAGCTTATTTATGATGCCCGAGTGGGGTATTGTGTCGAAGGCTTTTGCGAGGTCCAGGTAGGCTGTGTGGACTACCTTGCCCGCATCTATGGCTTTGGTAACTGTTTCAAAGAAATCAACTAGGTTTAAGAGGCAAGATCTGCCCTTAACAAAGCCGAATTGGGTAGGGTCCAGTGTCTGGAGGCTCCCAATGTCTTTGTTTATGAGTTCCATGATAATACGCTCCATAGCTTTACAGACCAGACTAGTCAGGCTTATGGGGCGATAGTTTCTGGGGTCCGTTGTGGCACCGCCTTTGTGGAGTGGGACCATTGTAGCTGTACGCCATTCTTTGGGTACATATCCTGTAGTAAGGCTAAGTTTGAACAGTGACTTAATGTGAGGGTTCAGTTCTTCTTGGAGCTCGTGTAAGACACAGCCTGGGACACCGTCAGGTCCCATAGATGCTGTGTTTTTTGCTTTGGAGAGGGCAGCTTTCACCTGTGCATCTGTGATGTCAGGGAGGTTACATTTAGTTGGGATAGGCATTTGCTCCTTTGGGGGGGAAGGGGGAGAGAAGTTTGCGCTGAATCTGTCTTCCAGGATGTTGGCTATGTCTGTAGGTTCAGTATATTTTGTACCGTTATGCAACAATTCAGAGCATATCTGGGAGTTTCCGCCCATGTTTCTGACATAACTAAAGAAGGCCTTGTGATTATCTTTAGTGTCTAGGGCAATTTTTCTTTCGAAACTGGCCTTTGATGATTTTATGAGGGATCGAAGTTTCTTGCTAATATTGATCAGAGATGCCTTCCCTTTTTGGGATTTTGCTATGTCATGTAGAAGCTTCCTCCTTCTGTTGTATAGCTTATTTATGGCCGGGGTCCACCAGACCGGTCTCCTGTTTTTGGAGGAGTGAGTCTTGGTTTTATTTGGGATAGCATGATCCATGCATTCCTGCAGGTGCTCATAGAATGCATTTGTAAAGGATTCTGCGGCTTGGGCTGTATTATCCTCTGGCCCAGGGGCTTTGAAGGATTCCACCTCAGTCTTGAGAAGTGCAAAGTTGGCTTTTGAGAAATTCTTTACAGTGATTTCCTTGGCTGGGGGTGGGGACGGGATATGGATGTTCAGGGAAATTTGTTTATGGTCTGATCTTACCAATGAGGGGTTTACCTCTGGTGTGGAACATAGAGTCCCCATGTTGGTGATGACCAGGTCCAATATGTTGTTCCCTCTTGTGGGAGTGGTGACCAGTTGTTCCACTGCGTTAGAGTTTATAAATTCAAGGAACCATTGAGTGAGGGTGTTTGGGCTTGAGTAGTTTTCCCAGTCAATGTTTGGGTAGTTGAAGTCACCCAATAACATAGTGTTTGGAGAGACCTTCATATTCTCCAGTGTTCTCAGGAATGCCAAGTGGGGTTCCTGTAATAGGGAGGGTGTTCTGTAGCAGGCTACAAACTGAAAGGCAGTTTTGTCTTGGTTACCCCCAATTGCTGGTTGAAAGCTTATTGTGTGCTTACCTGACTGATCTGTGGGCATACCTAGTTTAAAACTTGCTTTTGTGTGCTTGCATACAAGTCTCGCATTTGCACCCATCTCTCCTCCCATTGCAAACATCCTTGATTCTTTTCCCCCGTAAAGCACATATTAAGGACCTGCAACCACGGATAGGCACTTTCCTGCTATCTCTGCATCCAGCTTGGTGGACATGGGCATCCTGAAGCAATGTAAAAATTGCCACATATTTACTGACAACCGCTTAATTTTGAAACAGATGAATACAGTATATCAGAGATGTAGTTACGCAATGTCATTTTATCCAAGACGCTCACATGCAAAATACTAAACAGGTTATCAGTCATGCATGCACACACAACACTCACCACACTTAATAAGGACTAGACAAATAGACCCACATGTGTGAAGGTGCTCACATGTGGCTTGCCCAAACCTGAAAGGCCTCCCAGACACAGTCCTCAGAAACTCTGCATATACACAACTCTTACCACAACACATAAAACTATATGTCACAGTGTCTCAACTACCAAGCCCATGAGGAGTAACACCACACAACCCAGTATTTTGGTCACAGGACACTCCATTGTGAGACACTGTGATGTCCCACTCATCAGGCTGAATAATGAGAAGGTTGCAGTTAGTTGCCTTTCAGGGCCCAGGATTCACCAGATCATACGAGCACTCAGGTCACTAAACTCCAAGTGCCTGTATGACTCAGGCATTGTCCATGCGGGCATAAATGACCCAAGATGTACCCCCTGGACTATATGAAGAGAAACATCCTTGAACTCTCAGAATATGTGTCATGGGCAGGTATGAGCCTAGCAATGAGCAGCAATCTACCATCTCCAAGAATAATGTCACAATACCAACAGAAATTTATTGACTGTAATAATTGTCTTATCTACTGGTGTCACTCCAAGTCGGTCCAATATGTCAGCCTGGGAGAACATAATTGTCAGGCCATACTGCTTTGCCAGGGATGATCTCCACATGTTGCCACTATTGCAGATATTAGCCAAAACATTACCTGCTTCTATAGTGCCTTTTTAGGCATTGCCAAACAGATAAACCTTCCAACAGAGCAAAATATACTTTTGATAAGGTAAAGGTGTTACTGCTCAGTGCTACGAGTCTCAACAAGAATTACACTCCCTGGAAGAACTCCTCACTGTGGTGAATGCTAACATCTGTGCAGTTACTAAGACATGGTTCAAAGCCATGGAAAGCACCCCAACAGTGCAAGACTATAATACCTTTCACACATTCTGACCACCCACTGCACATAAAAAGACAAAAGGTGGAGGTGTAGCCATCTACATTAAGGATAAGCACACCTCAAGACTGGTCAAACAATATAACACACTTGAGCTTCTCCATGTCCAACTAATCACAGGAAAAATCCTTTTCCATATACTTGCTAGATACTGATCTTCCACCATGACAGATATAAAACATAACTTTCCAGAGTCTTCCTTGGTTTACAACCCAGGCTGGAAACACCATTCTTCTGGTTACTACCCTATGATAAGGAATCTCAATTCCTGGACTGGCATGGGGAAAAGATATATATATATATATATAGATATATATATATATATATATATATATATATATATATATATATATATATGTGTGTGTGTGTGTGTGTGTACACATATATATATATATATATATATATATATATATATATATATAGGTTCCTAACATTGCATGATCATTTCATGATAATTTATTCTATGTTGATTGCTAATATTTAAAATATCCCAAAAGATGTCAAACTAAGAAATTACAATCCACTTGGATTCTGATACACTTTCTCATTTAAGGTATTTATTTTTGTGGAAGAGGGATTACCTATTTGCCAACTGATATATTCCCTCATATAATTTATAATATTAGCAAAATTAATCATGGTGAAGGAGACAAACCCAAGAGAAAGGATTATACCAGGAATGGAAGGTAATGGCACAAAGATCTGACTAAATATGGGCCCCTGGAGAAGGAAGTAGCAAGACATTCTAATATTTTTTGCCAAGATAACCCTACTGGCAAAAGCAACAAAAGACATGTCAAAATAGCACAGACAGTGAGACCCTCAGGTCTGATCATGCCCGGCATATTATTATGGAACAGCAGAACCCAAGTATGAGTAATGTTATAAATTATGATGAGAATGGATAAAGGCCAAGATGGCATCCATCTGCTGAGGTGATTGGACTCACTAGGAAAGTCAGAAACTGCAAATAATTATACACTGCTGGGATTTAGAATGTAAAAACTATGGATCAAGGTGAATCTGATGTGGCTAAAGATAAGATGACAAGAATAATCATCAATATCTTAAGAATTAGTGACCTAATATGGAACGGGTGAGTCATTTTACAACAGATAATCATTTCCTCTATTGTGGACAAGAATCCTGTAGAAGGAATGGAGTAGCTGTTATATTCAATAAAGGAATGCTGAAATCAGTGGACAGTTATGACTCAAAAATGTAGCGTGATCTCAATCAGATTCCAAGGCAAGCCTTTCAACAATGCAATGATAAAAGTTTATGCTCCAACTACAGATGCTGAAGATGAGGAAATCAACCAGTTTTATGAGGTAACACAAAAATATATTATATTCATCATAGGTGACTAGAATGTTAAAGTTAGTAATCAGAGACCATCAAGAATAATGGCACATGTGTCTTTGATATGGAGAATTAAGTGGGAAATAGACTTGCAGAATTCTGTGAGGATAATTCACTGGTGTCTACTAACAGCCTAACTGTGAGGATAATTCACTGGTGTCTACTAACAGCATAAGAGAAAGCTTTATACACGGATATCACCAGGTGGTCTATATTTTATTAGACTGCCTATATATACTTTGTAGTCACAGATGGAAGAGCTCTCTACAGAAAGCAGAGCCTGAGGATAACAATTGCAAAGTTCAGAATCAGATTAAGAAGGACAGGAAACCCCCAGAACAACTAGATATAAAAATGACAATATACCATATGAATATGTAGTGGAGGTGAAGAATTAATTTAATGGATTAGATCTGGTAGAGCACTTGAAGAACTATGGATAGAAGTTCAGGATATTGTTCAGAAGGTGGCAACAAAAACATGCCAAATAGAAAGAGGATTAAGAAGGGAAAATGGCTGTCTTGAGGTGCTCAAACTGGACAAAGAAAGAAGGAAAACAAAAGGCAAAAATATGTTAAACTGAATCCAGATTTCCAGAAGAAAAACTATGTTGAAATTAATCCAGGGTTTCAGAGAACAGTAAGAAGACATAAAGAGGCATTCCTAAATGAGAAGTGAAAAAAAACAGAAAAATGTGATAGAGAGGGAAAGACAGCCGATATCTTCAAGAAGATTGGTGATATTATTAGAAACTTCCAGGTAAAATCGAGCATAATAAAATATAAAAATTGGAGAACAGTAGCAGAAAAAGAAAATTTTATGAAGAGGAGGCATGAATATACAAAAGAACTATATAAGAAAGACAGGGACATCACTAATAAGTGCAGCGGTATGTTCTGTGATTCAGAGCCATTCATCCAAGAGACAAAGGCAAGCCCTAGAAAGCTGTGTAAACAGTCATGCTGTAGGAAATGATGCTGTTACAGTGTTGATCATAATTTGCCAGCAATTTTGGAAAACACAGCAATGGCAATGAAATTGAAAAGGTCAGTTTCTATTCCAGTCCCAAAATGAGCCATTCTGAAAGAATTCTCCAGTTATTGAACTATTGTACTTCTTTGACATTCTAGGAAGGTAGCTCATAAAATGCTATACACTAGATTCTGGCAATATATTGCTGAGAACTGTAAGGTGTACAAGTGGTTTTGAGAAGTGGTAGACACAACAGAGATTTAATTGCCAACATTTGCTGGACAACAGAGAAAGTAAGAGAGTAAGTAAGTTTTGCTTTCTTGGCTTCCTAATTTTTTTTGTTTGTGTGGAACATGACAAATGTCAAGTTTGGATAGAATGTCACTTTACTTGCATCCTGGGGAATCTGTATGCAGACCAAAAAGCAAAACATGGAATCAAATATGGAATATCTAAATGGCTCAAAACAGAGGAAGGAGTGTAATAATAGTGTATATTATCATCTTATTTAATTATATGCTGAATATATCAAGCTACATGTGGATTGGATGTGTCAGATGCTGGAATCAGAATTACAGGGAGCTGTATTAACAACATCAGATATCCAGTAAGTACACTCCTGTGGCTGAAATCAAGGTGGAGTTGAACAGCTTGTTGATGAAGGTAAGAGCAGAAAGCCCAAAAGCTGGTTTGTTTCTCAAAGTCACAGTAGCAATAAATCTAACACTAAAATGAGGTTATTTCATCTAGCCCTATGAATTATTTGCAATTATATGGGGACGAAATGGAGGCAATGACAGACTTTGTTTTTCAGGGCTCAAAGATGGCTGCAGGTTGTGACTGCAGCCATGAAATAAAAAGATGCTTGCTTCTTAGAAGAAAAGCTATGACAAATTTGGATAAGACATTAAAGACCAAAAATCACATTGTCAGTGTTCTTCCCTGTAATTAACATACAGTTGTGAAATTGGTTTATAAGTGATATTCTGCTCTGGGAAAAAATCTATTCTTTTGAGCTGTGTTGTTGGATTAAACATTTGGGAATTCCCTAGACTGCAAGAAGATCAGATCGTTCAATAAAATACTTAAGGAAATAAATACAGACTGTTTACTAGAATGCCAGCTAGTAAAACTGAAACTCAAACACTTCGGCCGTTTAATATAATGAGAGGAATTCACTGGAGAAGGTACTGATGTTAGAAAAGATTGAAGACAGAAGAAGGGGTGGAAAAAGATAACAGTGATGGACAACATTACTGATAGAACAAATATAAATTTACAAGAGGTTAAAGAAGCAGTGGGGACTGACGTCCTGGAGGTCATGAATAGAATTAATGAAAAGACTAAACAAAGGTAATATCCTCTGTGGACGAGTTTGGAGACCTGGAATCAGTGTCTGCACAATATGAATTGGGATAAGGAAGAGACACTATCTGGTTCATGCAAACATCATGCACCTCCTCCCTAGAAGAAGGAGAAGGGTTTATTTTTATTTTTTCCCTGTGACACCTTTTCCAGTTCACCAGTGAAGATTCTTTTGCTTCTGTAAAAGACACAGATTGGTCTGTCTAGGGAATTATTGCAGGCCCTTACTACTGCTTTGTGAGATTCTGCAAAATATTAATTATTTTTAGGCAAATACATTTGAAATGTTGAGAAGAAATTGTTGGGTTAGATGTGAAAAATTTGCTTTGTTTAACAGATTTAACAGTGTTCTGTAATGACACACTATGGAACTGGGGTCCCTTGTACATGAAACATGATCTCCATATGGTTAGATACATGTTATAATGAAGGTGTTGTTTTTTCCTTTAAGGTCTGAAGCACTGAGGTTAGTGACAGTTTCAGGAGTGCTTTAGACAATAGTTTGTGATCCATGACTTAGGTTCATAGGTTCGTACTAGGCTATCTGCCCTAGGGCATTTATAAGCCTAGCCAGAGTGTGTGTGGCTTTCGCCACCCCTTGGGATGAGAATACGATGCCCATTTAGGGTTTAGTTTACTGTGCCTCTGTCTAGTAGTGACACAGAGATGACCCCCGGGGTAAACCTACGATCTCCCATCCACTCGTCAAGATTTCTCTTGAAGAGAGCTAGTGAGGGGCTCTGCCTAACATGGACTGGGATTCTGTTCCAGAGTGTAGGAAGCCTCTGGGTTATGAATCTGTCCCTCCAGCACTTCCTATTTATTTCTGTGTTGAGGTTCAAATCTCTTGCTCTCGTGGCTCTGATGGATTTGGATTTTCTGAGGTGGAGCATGTCCATTAATTCTGGATTGGACATGGCCTTGTACGTCAGGCATAGATCACCTCTGAGTAGGCGGTATGCGACTGAATAGAGCTGGAGTTTCTTCAGCCGGGCAGCATATGACATATGTTTGAGACCCTTTATCCTCTTGGTGAGGGACTTTTGGGGTCTTTCCAACTGCTGCAGGTGTCGGGTAAGATACATCCCAAATGGGGCATTGTACTCAATCATGGGCCTGATAAGAGAAGAGTACAGGCGCACAATGACCTCTCTTGATCTGGATGTGAATCCCTTCATGATAAGGTGGGCAATATAGAAGGTCTTCCTAACCACCTTGGCAATGTGAGTGTCAAATGAGAGGTTACTGTCAACTTGGGTCCCTAGGTCCCTGATTACCTCTTCCATACTTAATGGATTACCACCTATGTGGTAATTTGTGGGTACCTTGTTTTTCCCAAAGGGTATGACTATACATTTTTTGGCGTTCAGTTTAAGGCCATGGCTCTGGCACCAATTATCCATTTCTATGAGGCCTCTCTGAAGGATGCTTGTGTCCGCTGAAGTATCAATTATGGCACCCAGTTTGCAGTCATCTGCGAACTTTGTCAGCCACAATCCTCTTATGTTTGCTTGCACCTCAGAAAAATAAATGCTGAATAAGAGGGGTCCCAGGACTGAGCCCTGTGGGACACCGCTTGTGACTGGCTTAGAGTCTGAGATGGCTCCAGCAATTCTGACCTTGTGGGTTCTGTCCTTGAGCCAGTTTGCAACCCATCTTGTAACATATGGGTTTACATTTAAGCTGGTGAGTTTGTCTATGATGCCCGAGTGGGGTATTATGTCAAAGGCTTTTGCAAGGTCAAGGTAGGCTGTGTGAACTGCCTTACCCTCATCAATGGCCTTAGTGACTGTTTCAAAAAAGTCGACCAAGTTCAAAAGGCAGGATCTGCCCTTGACAAAGCCAAATTGGGTAGGATCCAATGTCTGTAGGTCCCCAATGTCTTTGTTTATGAGTTCCATAATGATCCTTTCCATAGCTTTGCAGACCAGGCTCATCAAGCTTACGGGGCGGTAATTTCCAGGGTCCGTAGAAGCACCGCCTTTGTGGAGTGGGACCACTGTTGCTCTACGCCACTCTTTGGGTACGTATCCTGTAGTAAGGCTAAGATTAAACAGCGGCCTTATGTGCGGATTTAGTTCCTCTTGGAGTTCATGTAGCACGCAGCCTGGGACACCGTCCGGTCCCATTGATGCTGTGTTTTTAGCTTTGGAGAGGGCGGCTCTCACCTGGGCATCTGAGATGTTAGGGAGGCTACACTCTGCTGGGATAAATATTTCTCCTTTTGGGGGGGAGGGGGCAGAGAAATTTGCACTGAACCTGTCTGCCAGAATGTTGGCAATGTCTGTGGGTTCAGTGTATTTTATGTCATTTTGGACTAACTCTGAGCATATCTGGGAGTTTCCACCCGGGTTTCTAACATAGCTAAAGAAGGCCTTGTGATTGTCTTTTGTGCCTTTTGCGATTTTTCTCTCAAAGTTGGCCTTGAATGATTTTATGAGTGGTCGTAGTTTTTTGCTATTGCTGATCAGAGATGCCTTCCCTTTTAGGGATTTTGCTCTGTCATGTAGTAGCTTCCTCCTCCTGTTGTAAAGTTTGTTAATGGCTGGGGTCCACCAGACTAGTTGTTCCATCGCATTTGAGTTTATGAATTCTAGGAACCTTTGGGCTAGGGTGTTGGGGCTTGAGTAATGTTCCCAGTCTATGTTTGGGTAGTTGAAGTCTCCCAATATGATGGTATTTGGTGAGACATTCATACTCTCCAGCCTGCCTTTGGGGGAATGGGTCTTGGTTTTATTAGGGATTGCATGATCCATGCATTCTTGAAGGTGCCCGTAGAAGGCATTTATAAAGGATTCAGCGGTGTGGGTTGTGGTTTCCACTGGCCCAGGGGCCTTGAAGGATACCACTTCAGTCTTAAGAAGTGTGAAGTCGGCTTTTGAGAAGTTCTTCACTGTGGTCTTTTGTGCAGGGGGTGGGGGCGGGATGTGGATTTCCAGTGAGATTAATTTATGGTCTGATCTCACCAATGAGGGTATACTTCCGGTGTGGAGCATTTTGTCCCCATGTTTGTGATGATCAGGTCTAGTATATTATCTCCTCTTGTGGGAGTGGTGACTAATTGTTCCATCGCATTTGAGTTTATGAATTCTAGGAACCTTTGGGCTAGGGTGTTGGGGCTTGAGTAATGTTCCCAGTCTATATTTGGGTAGTTGAAGTCTCCCAATATGATGGTATTTGGTGAGACATTCATACTCTCCAGTGTCTTCAGGAAGACTGAGTGGGGTTCCTGAGTTTGAGTAGCATGCTACAACCTGTAGGGCAGTTTTGCCTATGGTTAGTTGCACCTGGATGGTTTCCGATGCTTCGTGCATTGCCACTAACCTGGAGGTGTGGGTAACTTTGATGAATATGGATACTCCCCCCTCCTTTTGTGGTTTGGTCCAAGTTTTGGAGCCGGAAAGCATGATATGAGGTAAAACCTGGTAGTGCTGGGGTGCTCTCAGGAGCCTTGAACCAGGTTTCAGTCACTGCACAGACATCGATGCTCTCCATACTGAGGAGGGCTTCGAGAGCATGCATCTTGAGGTTTAGACTTCTGGCATTGAGCAGCATTACCCTTAGTTTTTTTTCACTTGTGTTTTCTAGGGAGGTGGGTTTGTCTTTTGAGCCTTGCCTAAAAAAGGCACTATGGGGGTGGCAAGAGCCTTGGCCAATATCCGGAAGCCCAGGGTTGACAGGTGCAAGCCATCCCTTACGAAGCAGCGTGGCTTGTCAAGCATGTCATCCCAAGCAGACAGACATTGGATCCCCTTAGAATGACACCAGTAATTAAGCCAATTGTTAAAGCTGATCATTTTGTCTTTGTACTGTGGCATCATTCTTGGTGAGGGTAAGATGCTGCTCAGGGTCAGGGTCATACCGGCCAGGGCTATATAATCAGAGAGCTCCTCTATGTCTCTTTTCATGTAGTCCAGGGAGGTATGTCTCAGGTCATTCACACCAGCATGGACAATGACTGAGTCGTATTTGTACTTGCTTTGGAGTGACCTGAGTGCTTGTGTTATGTGGTGGATTCTAGCGCCCGACAGGCAGCTTACTGTAACCTTTTCCTTGTTCAGTCTGGTGAGCGGGACGTCAGTGTGTCTTACTATGGAGTCGCCTATTACAAGTGTATCTGGCATGTTGTTTGGCCTTAAGGGCTGTGACTGTTTAGCACACTGACTTTGTGAACTATGTGTTGCATGTGGTATGTCTTGAGGTAGTGGTCGCTTGGGTGTCTGCTTTGGAGGCCTCTGTTGTTTTGGTAGATTTTAATCAGAGCCTCCGAGTATGTTTTTGTGTGTTTATGTGTTTGGTTTGCAGTTGTGATAGGTCTATGTTAGACTGGGTTTGTGGTGTGCGTGATTACCTTCTCCTCCTGACTGGTTTTGCCAGTACTGAGTTGAGAGAGCTCAGCCTCCAGTTTGGCTATATAGTTGCATCTCTCACATATATTTGTATTTGTTGGGAGGAGGAGAGGGTTGTCTGTGTACATGAGGCAATTGTAACATTGCCTCAAGATTCCCAGATTCACCAGCTGAACAGGAGAGGACGCCAGCAACTGACCCTTCGACATGCTAGAATAGTGTAAAGGATTGCTGTGTAACTGAGTCAGAAAGGACCTATAGGGAAATGGGTACTCAAGGGAATTTAGGTGAATGAAGTACTTCCTTTTTGTTTAAGAGTGCTTTACCTGTATAAAAATGCTTTAAGAGCAAGTGCTGGGCTTTTCAGATAGAGAATAGACTGTTTAGATTGCAAGTAGAGCAGTTCTAAGGGAAAAATTGAAGAGCAGACTTTGCGAAGCCAGAAATAGTTTAAACTTGATTAACCGGCGCTGCCCGATGCTGCTCTATGAGCAACTTTGTGCTAATTCGCGCAAAAGCGCGCTAAAGCGAGTGTGTTAGCCTAACAGTTAAATTAAACAAAAACTAACTTTTAAAGTGCAAACAGTTTAGAAGCAACACAAATACAGTATAAACAATATGCAGAGCTGATTTCAAGGGTTTTTAGGCGAAATGCAGTCCAGATACAGTAGTCAAAAAGAAAGCCAGAAAAAAATACTTATAAATCAAGGAAAGTCACTCTTTCACTCTCTGCTGCTTGTAGAACTCTGCAGGACACCACGAGGAGCTGTGCTGAGTCGTATACAAGCGCAAAAGTGCGCTAAAGCGGGCTTTATAGCAGGGGGTTGAAAAGAGCTAGGAATTGACCCAAAATGGCCAATAAACTACAAGTTGCTGGGCTGGAACCACTCCTCTAGGGACAAATAGGTTGCTCAGTGCTCCCCACTCCCACTGGTGAACAAAGAAGCTTCCTCTTATCCAAATAAGGATATGGATAGCACAGGAACTATGACAAAGCCCAGAGATCAGCAAAATCTGAAGACTGGACTATTCTAGTTCGGTAAGGCAGGAAAACAAGATATTTTTTTGTTTTTTTTTTCTTTTTTTCAGAGACAGAAGAAAAAGTACAGTAACAAACAGTAACTGCTTTAAAACGGCTAGCACACTTGAGTGTGTTAGCCTAACAGTTAAATTAAACAAAAACTAACTTTTAAAGTGCAAACAGTTTAGAAGCAACACAAATACAGTATAAACAATATGCAGAGCTGATTTCAAGGGTTTTTAGGCAAAATGCAGTCGAGATACAGTAGTCAAAAAGAAAGCCAGAAAAAAATACTTATAAATCAAAGAAAGTCACTCTTTCACTCTCTGCTGCTTGTAGAACTCTGCAGGACACCACGAGGAGCTGTGCTGAGTCGTATACTGTAGGTGCCATCTTTAATAAGGTACCTTTCCCTTACAGAGATGGTAGAGCCTTACCTTTTGTTAGGATTTATGTATGTCTGCTTTATTTTTTAACCTCTGTCACCTTTATCTGTCCCATCTGGCTCTTCCTACCTCTCCTGAATGCTCTTCCCTCTTTTTTTTGCCTCTGAGAAGAATGCTTCCTGGGAAAGATTACAACCTTGCCTAACAAGTCATCTGTGCCCAAACAAAACAAGTAGCTTTTATGTAAATCTTTTGGTGCAACTTTCCTACCACAGTCACTTTAATGATTTGATTGAAAAAGTTGTATTTTCATAAAAACAGGACATTCATAGAGGCTCATGAGCCATTATACATCCAGAATTTCTATAGATTTAACTGACTTATCAGTGGTATTCAGGCAGTAGAAAGGGGAAGCTGAGAAAAATCCATCTGGGATAAGGAACCAGAAAAGAGATGAACACAAATGTGATTTACTGCTACAGTGACCCTGTAAAATGAAGATACCCCCCTCCCGGCAAACAGAAGCATTTCTACTCTAGAAATGCTATTGAAGCACAGCTCAAGGAAAAACAAGGTTCCCAAGTAGATACTGAGTCCTTAATTTGTTATATGTAACAGGAGGACTGAATCAACCATGACAATTGTGTTAAAGCACAGACATGGAGACACAAGACAGCACACACACACCCACACCCACACACACACACACACACACGAACAAAGGGAACTTAAGCACTGGACCTGTTGCACCTTTTGTGATGGAAATAAATGAGTACAAGACATCTGAGAGCTCTGAATCTATTTTGAAGGTTCACAAATGAATCTTTCAGCTGTCTGCACTAGTCATGAAAGTAGACTGTTTTCATGTTGTCTGTAAATACAAAGTTTAACTCAGAGCAAAAGACTTTTACAGCTTCTGTTGTCACCCCTTATTTTTTCTCGGTCCATAATGAAGATTGGGAGGATTTTTTGCAACACAGCCATTACTGTCATCAGCATTGCTCAGATCTAATGCAACAGTTAGGCTCTCTGCAGTAGAAACAGCAATACCATGTGTAATTCTACAGGTATGTGTCTAAACTCAGCACTGCAGAACTTGTAGAGATGCAGGATAACCACAGTATCTCATGATTCTCAGGGGTAATACTTGAACGAACGTTACATTAGTGGTATCCACTATAATTATTCTAAAATGGTTTATAAAGCACTTTGCAATGTCTGTGGCTACTTGTAATGTCTTGATGTGAATGTTTTACAGGATTTTACAGGAAGTGTAGCAAGAATAAGGTTCAGTCACTGGCATAAGATACCCACTAAAAACTCTGGACAGTGTAGTGGTGTAATTTAAAAGAAAACTGCATCATGGATTTAATGAGCACGTACATCTGACTACTGTAGATATATCTTCATGATATATTTTTCAATTCTCTCTTTAAGTGGTCTAACTTTTAGAATTACATCCTGTTTTTTTATTTGTGGGACTAATGAAGCCCAGGCTAAGTTTCTTAAGTTGTGATTGCTTGCTGGGTAGAGGTATGCCTGCCATTGGCTGTTGAGATGTCCAAGAGCTTTTATCAAGCCTGCAGCTCTAGCAAGACTGCCACTTTTAGCTATGGCAATAAAACAGACTCAAGCCATGTACCATGGACCTCCCCGAACCTCACCACACAACTCTTCATTCCCCATCCACACACCCATTTTGTGACATAAACCGGTACATCAGGATGAGCTGAAACATTTTATTCACTTGGAATCAGACTTAACTGCATTGCATTAGTGATGCTTTTCTTTAAAAAAGAAAGACAGTGGTAGTTTTAAAACCTGGTGTTCTGTTTGTGTTGCTAAATAGAATACCAGAGTTTGCATATTTTTTTCCAGACTACTCAATAATTGTTTACTTCCTGATAGTTCAAAAACAAAACCAGATATATGGCAACCCTAAATTCTAGTTTTTGCCAGTTCTAAGCTATCCCAATCCTTACTTCCTGTTTTTGTTGTGTTCTTAAATCCAGTGTCTCTGTTGTTGTCTACCTGTTTAATTAATGCGCGTAAAAAAAATCCCTCCCTCTTCTTTTTCATTAGCTAATGTTATAAAGCATAAAATTAATCATTTTGTAAGTTATCTCCTGTAAGGTATTTAAATGCTTTCACCCTCTCATTGTATTCTAATGATCCTGAATAGTCAATACCACCCAGCTAACCTGCAGGGACAGCCTTAGGCTAATTGTATCTATTTGGCCCAACAGGTCCCCACTTCCTTAGGGGGCCCTACACCTGGCCATGACATTGTTATTATGCTTTACATGGTCCAGAGATTTGCCTGAAAGACATTACAGCAAAGGGCAATGTATTCTAATGTGAGCCTTGCTCCTGTAGTAGAGCTAAGCCTCAGTGGAGGAGTGGACAACATGTCCTGTCACTTATTGCACTAGTGGCTAGGCTGACTATTTGAGTAAGCACAGCTTTTTGACACTTGTATGGTCCACAGTGTTAGCTGCCCACACTCCCATAATAGTCCGTTATTGTTGCTGTGTGCCAAAGGAGGTTTTCGATACAAAACCAGTTACATCACCCATCTGGTTTTGTGTAGCACCCAAGGTACTATTTTAGAATATAATAAGAACACGGTTAATTAGAAGATGAGTATAAAGATATTCCCCGGGATTCATGAAGCTCGGCGCAAGGCCGGTGTAAGGCCTGCGCCGGCGGTGCAGTGAATAGTCGGCATAGTAGCGCCATATGCATAGTAATGAGAGCACGCCGCAACCACAGACACGTGCGTAGTGTACGTGAGCGAGCCCAAGTAGGATGCGTCCGGAGGCATGGCTAAGCCGGCAGGCGATGAGCAACCTAATGTGCTGACTGCCACGGTCCACCCATAATAGTAATGGCAGCAGCCAGGGCCCGTGCAGAATGAAACGCACGTAGAGTATGCAACATAGTACCCGTCCCAACAAAACGGAGAAGCAAATACAACCCACGAAGCCCTAAGTGTACCCGTCCAAGGAACAAAGGATACGCGTAACACCGTGTTTGTCCCGCAATGCACCGTCAGTGGGCATACCCAGAGAAGGTGTACCGCAGCATGTCAGTGCGCCACACCGACATAGGAGTAGCGATTAAGGTTACCACCTGTCCCACTTTGCGAGGGGCAGTCCCTCTATGGGCAGTTGTGTCCCGATAAAAAATATTAAAAACGGCAAATGTGCTAAGATTGTAGGACATAATGATATCCCGTATTTAATGTAATGGTTGCATGAAATGGTTATTTCCGTAACTGAAATACCTAAATGTCACAAGAAACAGAATAAGCAACCAAACTGCTACAACAATAAGCTTTTATTTAGGCAAACAAGTGAAGTTCTATGCTATATAGTGACCGTGGGTATGTGTCGGCCTGTAAAATCTGATGTGAGTCCCGAAAATGTCCCACCTTGGCCACTGGAAAAGGTGGCAACCCCAGTAGCGACATGGGCATGGTCACCAGGGTTACCAGCTGTCCCACTTTGCTATGGACAGTCCCTCATTGGACAGTTGTGTCCCGCCAAAAATCGAAAAACTGGCAAATGACCTGAGATTTCCTGCCAAAAATATTCCTGCAATATACCTGTAATAGTAGCATAAAACATATATTTTGTATATGAAACACATACATGGCATAAGAAACTGAATAAGGAACCCAAATGCTAACAGAATAAGTGTATATTATGGCAAACAAGTGAAGTTCTGTCAACTCCACTTGCTGTGGGTATGTGTTGTCCTGCAAAATCCGATGTTTCCACAAAAGATGTCCCACTATGGGCATTGGAAAAGATGTCAACCATAATGGTCACAAGCAGTAGTGAGAGTACACAGCCGGGTAGCTGTGTCGACATAACAACAGGAAGGAACCAAGATACCCTAAACACAGGCAAACATGTGCATAGCAACATGTCCCACACCCAGCAACGTGTTTGTCGCATACACAGGACGGCGTATGTCTAAGTGTAATATCCAGAAGCAGAACCCATGCATGCAGATGTAATACACAATAGCCCCATTGTAGCATGTAAGTCCCACCCATGTATGCCTGTGCACCCAAACCAGCTAGCATCCTTGTGCAGCTACACACCTACACACAATGGGCATACCTGAAATGTGGTAAGAAGTATTGTGTTAGGCAGTGCCACGCGGGCAAATATGTACCCCACATGTCACCAACCCACCTCAGGTACAGATATGGAAATGGCTGCATGTGAATGTGTCTGCAGAATGTGTACATCCGCATGTGGTATGTACCCGTCCAAACCATATAGGTTTGCACGCCACGGTGCACATAACTGTACACATGTGGACAAGTCGGGTTGTTGAACCACCGCATCGATGATTAGCTATGCAGAGAAGTCAAACACATATAGCGGAACATGTGCCTACCAAACAGGACGTCCTAACAGGGTGCCACAGGCACAGAAGGGGAAGGTGGGACATCACATGTGGAGAGTAGCATTGCCGGACGGCCAAATACACATGGTCAAGGTAAGACGGAACAACATGCATATGGCGGATGGATGTTGTTAGAAAATATATATAGAAACACATATGAAGTGCCAGTTTAGAAGCAAAATACTATATAATGCATTGAATTGTACCGTACAATATGGCAGTAGAAATGATCATGCATGTAATTGGTGAAGCTTAGCTGCAGTGTGATCGAACTCTGACCCTGGCAGTAACCAGTACAGCAGGCTTATGTCTCTCAGCATTAATTATCTGCTGGGTTACAGAAAAATAAATGTATGTACATGCATAACATCCTCCCTTCTCCTGAGGAGGATGGCCTTGTGAGCTCTATCGAAGATAGAGTACAACTCCTTACCAGAGAGACAAAGGAACGTATTAAGAAATGAACTGACTATTGTATCGGAACAGTCCAGGGTCCTTGAAACAGCTACAATTACAGAAGGACACTGTAATTGACCAGGTGCCTTGCAAGGCTGTGTTATTCTCATGGGAAAACATTTTAAAAGCATGACCTCAGCACCCACGTATGTAAAGAATATTGCGGACCATAGTGATGGAAATGCCCTGTGACCGACCACGTCAGTAAGGTGGGCAAAAGCTGATTGTAAACACTATATAAAGAAATTGCTTACTGTATAGAGTCAGACAAAACTCTCATACTTGGACTGTATATTATTTTGCCTGCCTGTGTACACTACTAAAACGTTGTGAACCCGAGCTTCCTGTGTTATTGACTGTCACTTAGAAAAGCCTACTGATTTCTACAGTCTGGTTTTAACAACTTATTTGACATTGTGGGCCTTCTTAGCCGGAATTCCCTTGGTAAGCTACAGGTCAGAGTGCATGGGTGGTTAGACATCTGCGCAGGAGAATTTGCCTAAATGGTTCTTCTTGCGTGAAAAGACCTCCGACTGAATTGTTGTGTGTAAAGAGGCTGTCCACTGTCTGATCTGTGGCTGAAAAGCGGAAAACTGGATCCCAAGAAGAAAACGTGCAGTCATAAACAGGAGGCTCAGGTAAGGAGGGTTTGCCTCTTTGTCTCTATTGTAGATCAGGGACCAGACTACATTGTGTTTCTGTTAACAGTTGTGATAGCAGGTCGAAGACCAATCCAAGTAGTTTTAAATCTGGACATAGATCAGGGGAACACAGAGTAGAGTAAATAGTCATTGTAGACACTACAGTGGATACAGGGAAGGAGATACCACGTGGTACGAGAGAAGGGTTACGTAACAGTCGTGTAGAGGATATGGGAGAATAGTGCACAAACAGATCATGTGATCCGCGTTTGACGGGTGACGTGAAGTATATGCAATTGCAGAGAGCACATAATGTGAGATATTCTGCAAAATGGGGTAATAAATATGACATTGATGGTATATTAGACAAAATATCGTTACTGAAACATTGGAATCACTGAAAATGTGATGCAGATGTTCTAGGGTAACCACCTGTCCCACTTTGTGAGGGACAGTCCCTCTTTGGCCAGTTGTGTCCTGCAAACAAACTGAACAAATGGCAAATGTCCTGATATCTTAGGACAAAGATTTCTCAGATATCTTCTTAAATGGTAGCATAAAACAGTAATTTTGTATCTGAAACACCAAAATATCATAATAAACAGAATAAGCAACTGAAATGCTACAAGAATAGTTTGCTCTCCTGGCAAAAAGTGAATTGCTGTCCTTTGTACTGGCCGTGGGTATGTTTTGCCCTGCCAAATTACACGTTCCTAACACTAATGTCCCACCTTGTGCATTTGAAAAGGTGGCAACCCTAAGATGTGCAGGCGAAAAACAGCGACAATTGGGTATCCGTCAAGCACATAGGTGGATTGAGGTAGTGAACCGAAGGGAACAGAACACTAGAAATGTGAAAGCATCATACGTACACAAAGAAGATAATAATACAGTAGTAGCGACAGCCCCCCACCCCTACCACCTCCGACACCACATCCAGGATATGAAGCGGGAGGGCAGGCTAGTCCCCCACGTTATCCTGTGGCAACAGAGGTATCACAATGACCAAATGTAAGAGAAGCTATTGAAACCACATCCCGAACTCGTAACATACCTAGGGACACTCAAGTAAGAAGACAGTCACTAGAACAGAGTGAGGATATCTGTCAATTAATTGAAGTACCGAACCCTCATGCAGGACAGGAAGGCCAGGACCCAACTCCCTTAGTGTATAGACCGTGGACACCAGAAGATATCTGTAAAGTTACAGAGGGAATTCCCCATCTACAAAGTAATCACTATTCACCATGCAATACCCCTGTATCTTCTGATAGAAAAGCAAAGGGGGAATGGCGGATGGTACAGGATTTACAAGCTGTAAATCATGTAATAATACCTAGGGTACCGATGGTGCCAGACCCACACACTATATTGAATGCTATGAACCCGCCACAGAAGTATCTTACCGTGGTACATATAAGCTATGCTTCCTTTTCAATACCTATACATCCAGATAGTCCGTATTGTTTTGCATTTACATTCAGGGTAACAGATACAGCCATACCCGGCTATCGCAGGGATACTGTGAAAGTACAACGATATTCGCACAGGAGATGGCTAGCAACATTCCGGTGTTTACTCCAGCGGGGCCAGTCAAGTTCTACTTTATGTGGATGATATTCTGCTTGCGGCCCCTACCCAGCAGCAATGTAGGGAAGATACAATAGCATTATTGAAATATTCAGCAGAACAGGGACATAAATTAAGCAAGCATAAATTGCAACTACAGAGAATACAGGTCAAGTACCTGGGATATGTGGTATCCAAGGAGGGTAGAACATTACATGACGATAGGAAGGCAGCAATTTCACAAGCACCCAAGCCAACTACCAAGAAGGGAATGATGTCCTTCCTGGGCCGACTAACATTTGTCAAAGCTGGTTACCAAACAATGCTTTGGAATCTGCTCTATTGTCTGCTTTAATCTTTAATACACCTATGGCAGCACAACATATACTACACTGGATTCCAGTAGCAGAAACAGCTTTCTGCAGACTAAAACGATTGATAGCTTCAACATCTGTATTAGGTCTCGAATAATCATAACAGATGTTGTCAGACTGTAGACTGTAAGCAGGGATATATGACGTCAGTCTTGATGCAACAGCATGGAAGTAAGCAACGCCCCATAGCTTACTACTCATCGCAGTTGGACACTGTGGCATGGTCAGTGCCACATTGTGTACAGGCGGTTGTTGCAGCACCCATGGCAGTACAGGCCTCGGCCTTAATGTTATTATTCCACCCTCTCACTGTGAGAGTGTCTCATGCAGTTGCGATCATTCTGCTGCAAGAGAAAATAGCATTCCTGACCCGTGCTAGACATCTGTCTTATTTGACCATACCCCTGAGTCAACCTCATATGGTGATTGAACGTTGTACAACATTAAACCTATCAACGTCACGTCCGACACCTGTGTATGGCACACCACACAGTTGCCTATATGAAATGGAGGAAATAACTCCACACAGACAGGATATCACTGATATACTCTTAGATGATGCAGAGGTGACAGTTTATGTGTATGGATCATGTAGAAAGAGTCCTACAGGAAAGAATCAAGTAGGTTATGCAGTAGTTATTGATAATGAGATTGTAGAAGCCCAACCCCTACAGCATAACGTGTCTGCTCAAGCAGCAGAATCGATAGCTTTAACACGTGCTTGTACTCTAGCGAAAAACTAATGTGTGGACATTTATACCGATAGTCAGTATGTTGTCTGTACAGTGCATGTTTATGAGCAGCAGTGGAAGAATAGGGGAATGATAACATCCACCGGTAAACCGATTAATCATGCGCAATTGATCTTGAATGCATTAGATTCCATTCAGTTACCCACTAAAGTAACTAATTGTAAATGTGCAGCTCATACAAAGCAACAGGATAACAGTAGGAAAGGTAAGGCACGAGCTGATGCAGCTGCAAAACAAGCAGCCTCACAGTTGGAAAGTGTCTTTTTGAATGAGGAATGACAATCCTCAGACATTCTAGGTGTAGAAATGTTACAAACAATGCAAACATCAACTACGAAAGCAGAAAAGCAGACGTGGGTATGACGAGGAGCAATCCTTGAAGACAGACTGTACATATCCACAGTGAGAAAGCCAATATTAACGTCTAATGTATTCAGATATGCGGCTTTGTTGAGCCATGGGTAGAGCCATGTCTCAACAGGGGGGATGGTACAGTTGGTTAACAGAATATCCCTAACATACGGAATTAGGAACCACATACAAACATCATGAGCAGCGTGTCATATTTGCAGTAAACATCATGCACAGGGAGCATTTAAACCGAAGGGAGTGGGTTTACCTACACCACCATAACCGTTCCGTACTATTTGTATGGAGTTTATACAGCTGAATAAATGTGAAGGGAAGAAATACTGTTTAGTGATTATAGATATATTATCAAAATGGGTAGAAGCATTCCCAACCAGGAATCCGGATGCAGCAGCAGTGGCAAAGGTCCCAGTAAAATAAAGTATCCCTAGATCTGGCATACTGTAAAGAAGCTACAGTGACAATAGAACACATTTTGTGAACCAGACAATCCAGCAACCTGGGGATTATTTGGTATTTCCATGAATATAAATTGCATGTACAACCCACAGTCAGCATGACTGGTGGCGTACAATGGGATCCCGAGAAATAAGTTGAGGAGGTTGGTGGGTGACACCCAGACGAGTTGCATTTGCTGTCTACCTCTAGCATTGCTGAGCATGACAACAGTTCCAAATGTAAAGTGTTTGACCCCTTCAGTAGTATTTGGAATGGCATATCATGTGCCAGAGTGGAAAGCTGTCATGCCTGCAGAGCTGGAGGTCGATGGCTCATTAGCAGGTGACATGAGAGGATTGTTAACCAATAACACTGTTTTGCAGTTAAAGTCTTTTACAGATAAAGAGCAAGCGAGCTGGACGCATAGCTGACTCCAGTATCCTGTGTGTATTTCACTGTTATCCAAATAAGATAATTGCCGAGTCCAACGTGTGAAGGTCTGTACCAGGTACTGTTGGCAACGCCTACTGCAGTAAAGTTTGCGGAGAGGTCGTCCTGGGTTCACCTCACATTTTCAAACCGGTAAAGGATATCAAGTCTGATTTACATCTTGTAGCTGATATACCATAGAGACTGAATCACCGGGCCAGACTGTATAACAATACAAAGCAACCCCAAAGACATTTGGTTTACTGTCCTACTGATCATACACCTATTAACCATGTTTGTGTTGACTTTACATTTGCTGGGACCTTACCTACATATAACTACACAGATACAAATAGTGATACGTGATGAACTGGCCACAGAGTGGCATCCAAACTTCAACACATACCTAGGCATGACGCGTGTGCATGTACAGACTATGAACATTTTAAATTGCTGTGTTTGTACTGCCATACCTACATCATATGGAGGACTTCCGATGTATGTTGTCCCCTTGGGGATAGATTGAGACTTGTGAATATTTACACTTTGATACAGGTTCTGTGAGATCACAGGACAAAGTGGCACTGTACTTACCTGTTACACAAAAAGGAATTATTTGTTTTCATAAACATGATACAGTTCAAGTTGGTGGGAGTATTTGTAACATAACTGTGTCTTACAAATGTCATATAACAGCCAAAGATCACAGTACTAGTTGTAGCACCATTCATGATTTGTGTTGAAGCTTCATGAGAACAACGTGGAAAGATGTGCAGAAACATCCTGAATTGTATAAACAGTCCTCTGTTATAGACAGGAAAATGTTACATGCAGAGTTAACCCGCATCAGTAGTAAAGTAGAATATTGTTATTTTGTTTGTGGGAAAAAAGCATATCAATGGTTACCTGAGAATTGGTCCGGAAGTTGTTTTTTGGGTTATCTGGCTCCAGTCACATGACATACTGCACAATTGCCTCTGGGTACGGAACGAACTATAAGACATATAGCTCGAAGAACTGGGAACACAGTCGAGAAACCTACTAATCCAGTGGGTGAAATGGAAGCTGTTCTGAAAATCCATTCTTCTGCAAGAGATAAAGGAATATTGACTCATATGGACTTGAGTGACAGCGTTATATCCTGGGCTGGAACACTCCCAGCTTGTGGAGTAGTGAAATCAATCAGGGAACAGAGGAAGTTGTCAAAACCTGTCGGAGGAATGAGCAATGTGACTTTTCGCTCTTGAACTTGTGACTGATGAACTGGATGCAATGAGAACTGTTGTGTCACAAAATGTAATAGCGCACGACTGCACCCTGGCGGCGAGAATTGGTACGTGCGCTTATCAAAGAAGACCGCTGTGTCTAAGTACCACATAATAAGAACAATATCAACGCCCACCTAGAGGTAATACAGCAGGTGTCATCCATGGCGGAACCAGGCCCAAACCCACTGACGAACCATTTCCACAAACCATTTGGTGGATGGGGTTCAGTCATACTGAATATCTTGATTGCCATTTGTGTTGTTCTGCTCATATTGGGAGCATGTGTCTGTTGCGGGATACTTTGCATGTAAGTATTAGTCAGGGACTCTGTCGACGTATCTGTAACCGAGACTATGTATCAAGACCTGTAGTGGTATTTGTTAATACAAAATGAAATCCTTTCTGAAATGTACAACAAATGACTTGCCTAGTTAAACGTTCCAGAGAGGAAGAGGCTAGGGAATGAAATAATGTTGTATATGTTTCTGGATAGAATAGAAGCAATCAAAGGAGGGAGAATGTTAGCAAAATATATATTTAAACATATATATGATGTGCTAGTTTAGAAGCAAATAGTGTATAATGCATATTATTCTATTTTACAATATGGCAGTAGAGCTTATCATGCATGTAATTGCCTGTAGTGTAGCTGCAGTGTGATTGAACCCTGACCCTGGCAGTAACCAGTGCAGCAGGTGTATGTCATTCAGCATTAGTCATCTGCTGGGTTAGAGAATAATAAATGTATGTACAGGTATATCTGTCATCCTTCCACTGAGGAGGATGGCCTTGTGAGCTCTATCTAAGACAGAGTACAGCTGCTCACCAGAGAGACAAAGGAACCTAGTAGAAAATGAAGTGACGACCGGATCTGAACAGTCTTGGAACCTTGACAGAGCAGAATTTACCGAAGGACATTCTAATTGACTAGCTCGCAAGGCTGTGCTATCCTCATGGGAAAACATTTAATAAGCATTACCTTAGCACTGTTGTAGGAATACAGTATTGTGGACTATAGTGATGTAAATGCCCTGTGACTGACCACATCATTAAGGTGTGCAAAAGATGATTGTAAACACAATACTCATACAGCTGTTACTTGTATAGAGTAAGACTAAACTCTAAACTTGTACTGCATAGTTATTTGCCTCCTGGTGCACAGTAGTAAAACGTTGTTAATCTGAGCTTCCTGTGTTATTGACTGTCATTTTGAAAAGACGAATGAGTGTTACAGTTTGATTTAAACAACGTAATTGACAGATGTGTATGTTCTAGCATGGGAATAGGTCAAGCCAACCACCACAATCACCATGTGTACCACATACAAACAGCCAGTAACACGCAGTAGTAGTGCATGAAGGCATACACGACTGTGGGAATAGTACAGGACATATGGCACGTGCCAAGTGCAGATGCATGACACAAACCCCAGGATGGGTGTCCCTGCAAAGAGGAACATGTGCCAACCACACCTCCCACAGATGTACCGGCAATAAAAACACATGCCAAACACACAGAAACACTACCGTCCAACACACGACTGCAACGGAGGCTGGTCAAACACCAACATGAAGCATGCACAAACAGGGACTTGTGTAATTGTTGCCTTAACACCCCCCCCCATAGGCCAAAGAAGAATAGAATGGACATATGCATGTAATGTTGTGAAGGATGTGTGGTAGTCCTCAGTATCACAGTGTTAGGGACACAAATACACTGTCATCAACTGTGACGTATGTGCACTGTAGACAGCATACCTGCAAGTAATACAGAGGACAATCATGTGCCACAGAAATATACACTTGAGAAAGAGGATAGGGGATAGACAAGTGTAAATGGGACAAACTATGAATATAGGTTCATACGTCCATAGGTACAGGGTAGGCCATCGACCCAGGTTCAGCCATAACCCTACACCATAGTTAGGATTACTTTGCCAACCTTGTGTGCCGGAGATAAAATACTTATGATATTGCTGTACCTCTGTCAAGCAGTGATAATGATGTAATCCCCGGCCTATATCTGCAATTCCCCATCCAATGGACAACATACCCCCGAACAAGGCTAGGAAGGATCTCTGTCTCACATGTACTGCGATGTAGATCCACAGCATTGTGAGTGTCCAGGTGACATATGTGTCACTCCAACACATCCCATTAATGACCGTGAGAAGGTTCATGTCACCTGCCCTTGTGGTTCTGAGGGATGCAGATACAGTAGGTGACAGACATGACATATGGGTTGACATGGCCTCGTATGTCAGGCACAGGTCAACACTAAACAACAGGTATGTGACTGAATGGGGCAGGGGTCCTACAAGTGGGGCAGCATTACACAAATCCATGTCACCCTGCATCTGTATGACAATTAACCTATGAGGCCTTCCCAGCTGCTGTAGGTGTTGGGTCAGATACCCTCCGAATGGGGCAATGTAGTAAATCATAGGTGTAACACGTAATGGGTACAAGGAGACAATGACCTACCCTGATGTAGATGTGAATCCCTGCACAAACAGGTGGGCAATGTAGAAGTCCCACCGAACCACGATAGCAACGTGTGTGTTGAACGAATCGTGACCGACAAACTCTGTCCCCTGATCCCTGGTAATCACCCCTGCGCTCAGTGGACAGCCACCTATATGCTGGACAGGGGTGACCTAGTACTCCTCGACAGGTATGATGTTGCATTACTTAGCATTTAGCTGTGGGACATGTCCCTGACAGCAGATATGCATATCTGGGTGGCCCCTTTGAAGGATATCTGTGTCAGATGTCCGTCCCACTATGGCACCTGTTTCGCAGTCATCTACAAACAATGTTGCCCATAACACCCCTGTGTGTGCCTGTACTGTGGAAATGTAGATGTATGAGAGGAGTGGACCCAGGGAAGGGCCCCATGGGACACCGCTTGCGACAGGCAGTAGGTCTGACATGCTGCCAGCAACTATGACTGCGTGGGTTGTGTCACATAGACAGTTTACAACACATCCTGTGATGTACGTGTTCACATCCCAGCCAATGGGTTTATCAACGATACCTGAGGGGGTAATGTGTTGAAGGCCTTTGCCAGGTCGAGGTAGGCTGTATGGACTGCAAGACCCCTATCAATGGCCTCGGTGACTGTCCCGAAAATGTCAACCATGCTTTAAAGGCATGAACCGCCCCTGAACAAGCCAAACCGTGTTGGATGCAAAGTATGCATGTCCCCTATGCCTTCATCTACGAGCCGCAGTATGATCCCTCCCCATGTCTTTGCAGATAGGTCTCCTCATGGTAATGGGACAGTAATAACCAGGGTCAGTGGAGGCATTGGCCCTGTGACGTGGGACTACAGTTGCCGTGCGACACAACCTGGAGTACTACCTGAGGTGAGGCTACAAAGAAATAGCTGTCCTAACTGTGGGTCTAATTCCTCAATGAGATAGTGGAGTACACAGTCGGGTCACCAGCTGGTCTCATGGATGCTATGTCCACTACCCTGGAGAGAGCATGTCCCACCCGTGTGTCACAGAA
Organism: Protopterus annectens; assembly: GCF_019279795.1. Taxonomy (NCBI): domain Eukaryota; kingdom Metazoa; phylum Chordata; order Ceratodontiformes; family Protopteridae; genus Protopterus; species Protopterus annectens. Next base: position 644,962,230 of record NC_056747.1, read on the forward strand.
CATTTGGGGACCACAAACCGCTGGTACAGACATCTCCTCATGTGGGGGGGAGGGTGTGGAGATGTCCTCACCGAACTTGTCAGCCCGTATTTTGGCAATGTGTGTATGTTGAGTAAACTCCACATCTTCGTGAACCCAGTCAGAGCATATGTGGGAGTGACCTCCCAGGTGTCGAGCATAGCAAATGAAGGTGGTATGATTGTCAGCCAGGTCCATGTAGGTATATCTGTGGAACGTGCCCTGGACCATGTCATGACAGCGTGTAGCTCTACACATATGATGACCAAGGGTGTCATACCTCACAAGGTGTCTGCTCCGCCTTGTAGTAGCCACCTCCTCTTGTTGTACAGCCTGTGTATGGCTGGGGTACACCACACTGGATGCTTGGCATTGGTACAATGAACCACAGTTGGGTAAGGGAATGCCTGGTTCATGCAGTCCTGTAGGTACTGGTAGACGGCATATGTGAGTGATGCAGTGGCTGCAGTACTGTCGACCACTGGCTCAGGGTCCTTAAAGGAGACCACAGTAGTGTGCAGAATTGGGAAGTCTGCCTCTGAGCAAGCAATGTGTATGGTAACCGACAACACTCACAGCAACGGATGCCAATAGCAGAAGCCATTGTCCAAATAACATAGATTACCTTCGGCATGACAATATGTATTATCATACATGTATTGACACGTGTCTGCTAATTACAATTGCAAATGGCCGGTAAGACCGGGCTAAAGTTCCCGTGATTTACCTAGTCTGGAGGTGTTGTTCCGACAATAAAGTGGCGATACCTCCCAACCGTGACCTCTGGGGATTAATTAAAGCGGTTGTTAACCTGCAACATTGGATGTACACCATTGGGTTCTGGTCTCGGAAAACATGGTTCCTGTAGCACTACACAGTATGGGTAGTCAAGCAGACATCCACGATTGTTGAACACACAGCATCAGTCAAACCCACTGGCCACAAGGACACAGTCCGACAAGCTCTACACTTTACATATGCACAGTGGTGTCCATTGTAGGACCCAAAAATTTATTCAAGGAATGCGTGCCCACTTCCATCATCACCTACATGAACTCATTGTCATGACCACGTCACAGCCACACATATGCACCGCAAGCGTGTTTAATGTTGATGATAGCTGTCCATGAAATGCAGCACATATGCACAGAAATACCCAGGGTACCGGGTCCATAGAAGTGCGTCCACATCACAGTCCCGCACACATGAAGGATGTGTAATGGGTACTGTCGACTGTTGCAGTCAAGGGATCCTGGGTATGTAGAAACTGGGCTCGGTGTTGTTTCGCAGGTAATCCTTTGTCCTGCCCCGTGGGAGGGATGTGTGCGTAGCACCTCCCTTACACTCCACTAATAATCCAATCCATGCACCGGAGAATGCTAAATGCACGTGTGAAATGTCTACTCCCCTATACTAGTGTCCAGTAGGCAATTCTCATGGATGGACAAGCGTACGCGCAAGATGGCACCCACAACTGCAAACCGGAAATTACACAGCCGCAGTAAGGCATAACACAGGAAATATACATAGGGACTACAGTTGACATTCCACATACAAAGTTGGACCACCGTGCCAACACCGGCGTACACAGCACTCAATCTGCCAGCAACAAAATGAGGAGCACCCGCTACCATACAGCGGAACAGATGCGACCTGTGGAACACATACTAATGGCACACCCACAACGTCAAGTAGGATATGTAAACTATGGCGTTCCCACCTATGAAGACAACATGGTTAAATGAATACATAGGTGATCAACATGTTCCGGTGGTGTTATGTTGAAAATACAGTGACGGATATGTCCTATTGGGATGTCTGAGGTTTATTTGAAGCAGTTGCTAACCAGCATCTTTGGATGTATAACATGTGTTCACAGTACTAAATCACCTGGTTATGTAGCACCACGTAGAATGGGTAGTCAAACAGACATCCGCGATTGGGGAACATACAGCAGCAGTGAAAAGCACTGGCCAGTTGGACACAGTCCAGCAACATCTAACTTGACATATGCACATTGGTGTCCATTGAAGGACCCAAAAATACATTCTCACAGAACCCACTCCAGCCATGTCCGAACAACAGATGATGATATAGCCGTGACTATGGCACAGTTAGACATATGCACCACCAGCGTGTTTAAGGTTGCTGACAAGAGTCCATGAAATGCAGGACATATGAACAGAAATACCCAGATCGACGTGTCCATACATGTGCGTCCACATCCCAGTCCCGCACGCATGAAGGATGTGTAATGGGTACTATCGATAGGTGCAGCAATGGGATCTTGGGTATGCAGAAATGGGGCTCGTGTTGTTTGGCAGATATTTCGTTGTTCCGACCCGTGGGAGGGGTGTGGGTGTAGCACATGACCTACTCCCCACTAATGGTGCAAAGCATCCACCAGATAATGCTAAATGCAGGTGTGGAATGTGTACAGGCTATAACAGTGTCCAGTAGGCAATCCCCATGGATGGATATGCCTACGACCAGGATGGCACACATACTTGCAAGCCCAGTGGAATCACACAGGTGCAGTAAGGCATAACACAGGAAATGCAGATGGAAACTACAGTAGATACCCCCCATTGAAATCCAGACGGCCGTGCAAATACCGGCGTACACAGCTCTCGATCTGCCAGCAACAACATGGGGATCACTCGCTGCCATACTGCGGAACACATGGGCGACCAGTGGAACACATACCAATGGCACACCAACAACGTCAACTCGGACGGTCATAGGATGTTGAAACACTGGCGTTCCCACTCATAAAGTACATCCGTCAATGAATCAATTGTGTCCACATGGTCTGGCTGTGTCATATTGACAATACAGTGGCGTACATGTCCTACTGGGCTGTCTGAGGATTACGTGAAGCAGTTGCCAACCTGCAGCAGTACAGCAAGACCATTTGGGTTAATCGTAGTAGAACATGGGTTTCGTAGCACAACATAATATGTGTAGTCAAACAGACATCCTCGAATGGGGAATGTACAGCAGCGGTCACAATCACTGGCCACATGGACACAGTCCAACATGTTCTACATTTTACATATGCACATTTGTGTCCACTGTAGGACCCAAAAATTAATCCGTACGCTATGTCAACCGTCCACGATCGGGAGAGCCAGATGATGTGACCGGTGTGACTACGGCCCAGCTACATATATGCACCACCAGCGTGTTCAAGGTTGATGACGACTGTCCATGAAATGCAGGACATATGCACAGGAATCCCCAGATAGTCCAGTCCATAGATGTGTGTCCACATCCCATTCCTGCACACATGGAAGGTGTGCAATGGGTACTGTCGGGGGTTGCAGCCATGGGATCGTGGGTATGCAGAAATGGGTGTCGGACTTGATTGGCAGAAAAGCCGTTGTCCCGCCCCGTGTGCGGTGTGTGGGTATGGCATATGCGTTACTCCGCACTGATAATGCAAATCATCTACCTGAGAATGCTAAATACAGCTGTGACATGTGTACAGCCCTACACCAGTGTCCATGAGGCAGTTCCCATGGATGGACAAATGTACGTCCAGGATGGCACCCATAACTGCACACCTGGCGGAATCCCACAGCTGTAGTAAGGCAGAACACAGGGAACACATTTAGGGAGTACAGCAGACACTCCACATAGAATGTCAGGCCGCCGTGCGAATACCGGCGTACACAGCTCTCAACCTGCCAGCAAGTGACTGGGGATCACTCGCTTGCATACCGCGGAACAAATGTGTGACCTGCGGAACACATACTGATGGCACGCCCACAACGTGAACTAGGATGGTTATAGGATGGTTAAGCTATGGCGTACCCACATATAAAGAACATCCTTCAATGAATTAATAGGATCTACATGTTTCGTTAGGTGTAAAGTTGACAAAACAGAGGCGGAGTGTCCCAATGGGATATCTGCAGATAGGTGAAAGCAATTGTTAGCTTGCAACATTGGAATTACACCATTTGGGTACAGTGGCGGATAACCCGGTTCACGTAGCACTACATAATATGGGTACTCAAACAGACATCCGTGATTGCTGAACATACGGCAGCAGTCAGACCCACTGGCCAGATGGACACAGTACAATAGGTTCTACACTTGACATATGCACATTGGTGTCCATTGTAGGACCAAAAATTATCTGAATGCAATGTGAACAGGCGGCGATCTAGAGAACCAGAAGACCTGATAGCCGTGACTACGGCACAGCCACATATGTGCACCACCAGCGTTTTCAAGGTTGATGACAAGTGTCCATGACATGCAGGACATATGGATCGGACTCCCCAGGTTGCCGAGTCCATAGACGTGCGTCCACATCCCATTCACGCATACATGGAGGATGTGCAATGGGTACCGTCGAGGGTTGCAGACATGGGATCGTGGGTATGCAGAAATGGGGCTGTGTCGATTGCCAGATAATCCGTCGTATCGCCCCGTGGGAGGTATGTGGGTATAGCACATGCGTTACTCCACAATAATAATGCAAATCATCCACTGGAGAATGCTAAATGCAGCTGTGATATGTGTACAGCCCTCTACCAGTGTCCAGTAGCCATTCCCCATGGACGGACAAACGTTCGGTCAAGATGGCACCCATAACAGCACATCTGCTGGGATCACACAGCTGTAGTAAGGCAAAACACAGGGAATACAGATAGGGACTACAGTAGAGACTCCACATACAAAGTCAGACCGCTGTGCCAATACCAGCGTACACAGCACTCTTTTTCCCAGCAAGTGAATGGTGATCACTCGCTGCCATACCGCGGAACAAATGGGCGACCTGCGGAACACATACTAATGGCACACCAACAACGTCAAATAGAAAGGGTATAGGATGTTAAAGCTATGGCGTACACATATAAAGAACATCCTGCAATGAATCAATAGGTTATACATGGTTTCTTCGTGTTAATGTGACAATACAGAGGCGGGAATGTCCCAATGGGATATCTGCGGATTAGTGAAAGCAATTGTTAGCCTGCATCATGGGAACTACACCATTTGGGTTCAGTGGCGGAAGACCCGGTTTACGTAGCACTACATAATATGGGTACTCAAACAGACATCCGTGACTGCTGGACATGCAGCGGAAGTCAAACACACTGGTCAGATGGACACAGTCCACTATGTTCTACACTTTACATATGCACACTGGTGTCCAGTGTAGGACCCAAAAATTTATCCTTACGCAATGCAACCTGCTTGGAGCGGGAGACCCAGATGAAGCGGCAGCCGTGACTACGGCACAGCTACATATATACACCACCAGCGTGTCCAAGGTTAATGACAACTGTCCATGAACTGCAGGTGATATGCACATGAATCCCCAGATTGTCCAGTCCATACAGGTGAGTCCACATCCCATTCCCGCACACATGGAGGATGTGCAACGGGTACTGTCGAGGGCTGCAGCCATGGGATCGTGGGTATGCAGACATGGGTCTTGGTGTTGATTGGCAGATGATCCGTTGTCCCGCCCCGTGTGAGGGATGTGGGTATGGCACATGCGTTACTCCGCACTAATTATGCAAATCACCCACCGGAGAATGCTAAATGCAGCTGTGAAATGTGTACAGCACTATACCAGTGTCCATTGGACAGTTCCCATGGATGGACAATTGTACGGCCAAGATGTCACCCATAAATGCAAACCTGGTGGAATCACACAGCTGTGGTAAGGCACAACACAGGGAATACAGATAGGGACTACAGTAGAGACTCCACATACAATGTCAGACCGCCGTGCGAATACCGGCATACACAGCACCCAATCTGCTAGAAGGTGAATGGGGATCACTCGCTACTATACCGCGGAACACATGGCCGACCTGTGGAACACATACTAACGGCACACCAACAACGTTAATTGGGAAAGTCATAGGATCCTGACACTATGGCGTTCACGCTTATGAAGAACATCCGTCAATGATTTAATAGGATCTACATTCTTTGGTTGTGTCCGTGTGCCGATACTGTGGCGGACATATCCTAATGGGACATTGGAGGATGACCTAAAGCTTCTCCTAGCCTGCATCATTGGATCTACATCATCCGGTTTCGGTTTAGAATACCCTGGTCAACGTAGCACTACATAATATGGGTAGCAACCACACATCCGCGATGGGGGAACATACAGCAGCGGTCAAACCCACTAGCCAGATGGACACAGTCCAACAAGGTCTACACTGTACATGTGCACAATGGTGTTCATAGTAGGGCCCCAGAGATTCATCCGTGCAATGTCAACCAGCCACGATCGGAGACCCAAATAACTGACAGCCGTGTCTCACGGTACAGCCAGACTCTCTGTTGCCAATACTGTTGGCAAATCCTGGAACCTCCCTCCCAATGAACTCTCATCTCTCTCCTCAGTGAAACTGTTCAAAAAACAACTCAGAGAATACCTTTGTAACCACTGGTTATGCCCATGTAGTAACCCAGACTAATCTTACCACCACTTTCTCTGAACCCTACCTACATAACCATTTGCAATTTAATTCCAACTCTCCATGCGTCAGACAGTAGACACACCTTTACTAATTTAGTATTTATAACATTTTCATTCATGTAATCTTCTTCTAATTATGTACTTGCATAGTTTGCAGCAGTAACTTGTTATCACATAAAATATCTATGTAGACTTTCTTTATATTTCCTACTATATGCTTCCCTAAAGTTGCTATGCTACTATATGATAAATGGTATGACTCACTGCTAAATACTGCTCCTTGAGCTGTTACATTTATTTGTGTATTTTTTCTTCACCTCTCTTTCTTATTGTGTGCCACTTTAAAATTGTTTGTTGCTCTATCCATTTCTTATCTTCTGCTACTTTAATAATAATATTTGTCTATATAACATGTGTATTCTTCAGCTTAAAATAGTACTGTACCTTAATTTGTTACAAATTTACTTATCTGTACCTGAAGTTGTAAATTTTGTTTATGTGGAGCTTTTCTCCCTGGGCCTCTACTGAAAATGGACATATATCCAGTTAGAGTAGCCCGGTCAACAAATGTAAAATAAAAAAATAAAAATAAATATTTATTGTGTTTTGCACTTGCTTAGAGTTTTAAGTTTCATTTTTCCACTGCTGTAGGGCTGCTGTTCTGATGTTGTAGTACTGCAAATACATTGTATCTGCTGTTTTCAGTGCATTCAGGCATCTATTTTTGTGGTTCCTTAAAACCTGGGTTACAAACACATTGTTTTACAATCAGAGGGTTAAAGTCTGCACTCTTGTGGCAGGAGAGGGATGATTTCACCTATCTGAGCTGGGAATTGCTGGTAATTCTTCAAAATGTGCAAAACTCTGTAAAAAATAAATAAGAGCTTTTAGGTTCATAGGTTCATAGGCAGATACTAACTTCAGCTTGGCCAGCTAAGAACTTGGTTATATTCAACTGGGCGTATAAGAGAATTTAAGTACCTTTTATCTGCACTTTTTTAAAAATACACTATTTAATGATTTAAACTGTGTATGAAGAAGTGTTGAGAATTTTTAACAGGAATTTATTCTGCTCTTCAAAGTAACTTCCAGACTAGGCTAGTGTTAGCTGAATTTTGTTATTTGCTAGTAATTACAGGTCTTGGGGTAGCACATTCTTTGAGATTTCACTGTCCTTGCATATTTAAACTTAATTGCATGTATGAAATAATTCCTGCTTTAAAAACTTCCAGCTTGGCCAGCAAGAACTTGGGAACATATTCAACTGGGCGACGTATAAAGAATTTAAGTACCGCTTTTATCTGCACTTTTTTAAAAAATACAGTATTTAATTGATTTAAACTGTGTATGAAGGAGTGTTGGAAGAATTTTTAACTGAAGTTATTCTGCTCTTCAGTAACTTGAACTGAATTTAGTGTTGGCTGAATTTTTGTTATTTTGCACTTTAGTAATTACAGGTGTGGGGTAGCCACACATTTGCTTTTGATTTCCTGCTCCTTGCATATTCCAAACTGGTGCATGTGAAATAATTCCTGCTTTAAAGAAACTTCAGCTTAGCCAGCTAAGAACTTGGGTTATATTCAAGCTGGACTATTATAAAGGGTAATTTAGTACCTTTATCTGCACTTTTTTTTTAAAAATACAGTATTTAATTTGATTTAAACTGTGTATGAAGGGGTGTTGAAGGAATTTTTAACTTGAAGTTATTCCTGCTCTTCCAGTTATTCACCCACCCATCCTGATTTTGTTTTAGTGTTAATCTTAGTGGCATTGAAACTGCCGCCCCTCAGCCTGCCTCTGGGCCCATCTCATTGCTCACTCCAACTGAGTGCAGTGAGATCATATTCTGATTTCCAGGACACTCCTACCACTGTGTACAAAGAGAGCATCTGGGGAAATAAAAAATAAATAAATAAATAATAATTAAACTTATTTCACTGCCTTTCTTGTTAAGTGGTAAATTTCAGACTATTTGGTAGGCTTCACAGGCCCCCAAGCCCTTCTGTGTTTGAGGGAAGCCTTCTAGCTTGTTTTTTTCTTATAACTAGCCAGTTTTCTAGTTTCAGCTTCCTCAAATCTGTTTCTTTGATCCTCAGCACTTGTTCAGAAAAAAAAAAAAAAAAAAAAATTTCATCTGCTTTTACTGTACTTGTGTTTCTACCTACTTCTTTTTACTTTTTGCATCATCTTAAAATACTCAATTGTATTTATTACTTAGCTGGTGTAACTCATTCTAAGCCTTTGGTTTAAACACTTGGAGGCTTCGGACCAGTTAGTTGTTTGCACCAAGGAGGGTTTGTGGTCTGCACTGTTGTGGCAGAACAGGTAGCACATCCTTCTAGGTTGAGAACTTTGCTACAGATTAGAGGCTCAGTGTCTGTTGTTATTCTAAAAGTGTATTAATTCTGGTTTAAGCACTTGGGCTTTCAAGCCAGTTATTTTACATTAAGAGGGTTTGTGGTCTGCTGCTCTTGTGGGAGGAGAGGCTGGACTCTGCCCTTCTGAGCTGGGAATTTCTGGTTAAAGGCTTATAGTGCATGCATATCTGAACTGTTTCTTACTGGAGTTGAAGATGGCCTTGTTTGCTGTGCCGCATAGACTGGATTCGGAGCCTGCTGGATCACAAGCTTTGTTTGTGTAACTTGAGCACTAATCCAGACATTCTCTAAAGTATTCAATGGTATTTATTACTGCCACCTTGGTTGTAACTTGATTAAAAGTGTAGCTATCATTCAAGTCTTTTGGATTAGCACTTGGGCTTCAAGACCAGTTGTTTTACATTAGGAAGGTTTGTGGCAAGCACTGTGGTGGCAGGACAGGTAGCTTTCATCCTTCTAAGTTGGGAACTGCTGATTGAGGACCCAGTGTCAAGTGTAGTGCAAAGTTCTGGTTTGAAGCACTTGGGCTTCAGGCCAGTTATTTTACATTAAGAAGGTTCGTGGTCTGCACTCTTGTGGGAGAAGAGGCTGGACTCTGCCCTTCTGAGCTGGGGAATTTCTGGTTAAAAGGTTTATAGTGCCTGAATATTTGAACTGTATCTTACTGAAATTGGTACACCTTGTTTGCTCCTAACTTGCATAGACTAGATCCAGGCCTGCTGAATCCTAGCTTTGTTTATATATATAACTTGTTGTTTGTTTGCTTGTTATTTCCCTGGAAGCTAATTCCCACCTAATCGCAACTTCTCAAGGCGCTTCTGTGGATCACTAGTGATATCTGCATTGCTTACTGTACTTATTTCCTTGTTTCACTTGAAAGAAAGTTACTGTTTGTCGTTTTTGCATTTAGTTACTTGTAACACATTGCACTCAAGTTACACCTGGCACTTGCTCACTAAAGCAATTATATAAGTCAGCGCCTAAAAATAAAGCACTACCCTCACTCCCCACTGGCCCTTGTTTTCAATTAAGGATTTCCCAATATTATTCCTAGCATGTCCAAAGGTCAGTTGTCAATCTCCTCTCCGGTGTCCAGCCTGGTGAATCCCTGGGAATCTTGAGGGCAATGTTATAACTTTGCCTCATGTACACGAACAACCCTCTCCTCCTCCCACACTTAACACAAATACTTACGAGAGATGCAGCTATTTAGCCCAGAACTGGGAGGCTGAGCTCTCTCAACTCCTGGGACTGGCAAGACCAGACAGGAGGAGAAGGCAACTACACACACCAGAAACCAGCCTCACACTTAATGCTCACCACACTCCACTTTAAGATCAAACACATAAACACACAAGACATACTGGGAGGCTCTGAGTAAATTTACCTAAACAGCAGAGGCCTCCAAAGCAGACACCCAAACAACTGCTACACTCCAAGACTTACCCCACAAGCAACACACCAAACCACAAAGAAGCAGTGTGCAAAGCAGTCCCACAGCCCTTAAGGCCAAATACAACACCAAACATACTTGTCATAGGCTGACTCCATAGTCCAGACACACTGGCGTCCCACTCACCTAGGCTGGAACAAGGAGAAGAGGTCACAGTAAGCTGCCTATCGGGTGCTAGAATCCATACACATAACACCAGCACTTTCCGGGTCACTCCCACGGCAAGTACAAATATGACACAGTCATTGTCCATGCTGGTGTGAGCGACCTGAGATGTACCTCCCTGGACTACGCATGAAAGGGGAGACATAGAGGCTCTCTGATTATGTAGCCCAGGCAGAGTTATGACCTAACCCTGAGCAGTATCCTTCCTTCACCAAGAATGATGCCACAATATAGGAACAAGATGATCGAAAACTTTAACAAGAATTGGCTTAATGTCTGAGGTGTCATTCAAAGGGGATCAGTGTCTGTCTGCCTGGGATGACATGCTTGACAAAGCCGCGCTGCTTCGCAGGGGCGGCTTGCACCCTGTCACCTGGGATTCCGGATGGTAGCTAAAGGCTCTTGCCACCCCCCGGCAGTGCCTTTTTTTTAGGCAAGGCTCAAATTCTAAACCTACCACCCTAGAAACAAAAATGGGAAGAAACTGAGGGTAATGCTGCTCAATGCCAGAAGTCTAAATCTCAAAATGTCCACTTTCGAGGCCTTCTCAGTATGGAGAACATCGATGTCTGTGCTGTAGCTGGGAAACCTGGTTCAAGGCTCACGAGCACCCGGCACTATTAGGTTTTACCTCATATCATGCGTTCCGGCCCCAAACCGGACCACACACCACAAAAGGAGGTGTATCCATATTCATAAAGGATACCCACACCTCCAGGTTAGTGTAGCAACCTGGCTTAAGGAAACCATCCAGGTGCAACTAACCATAGAGCAAAACTGCTCTACAAATTGTAGCATGCTGCAGGCCACCCTCTCAAACTCAGGAACCCCACACAGCCTTCCTGAAGACACTGGAGGTATAAATGTATCTCAAACACCATCATATTGGGTGACTTCAACTACGAATATAGACTGGGAACATTACTCAAGCCCTAACTTTCTATTAGCCCAGCGGTTCCTGGAGTTCATAAATTCAAATGCCATGGAACAGCTAGTCACTGTTCCCACGAGAGGAGAAAATATACTAGATCTCATTGTCACAAACATGGGGACAAAATGCTCCACACCGGAGGTATATCCCTCATTGGTGAGATCTGATCATAAACTAATCTCACTGGAAATCCACATCCGCCCACCCCAAACAAAAAGACCATAGTGAAGAACTTCTCTAAAGCAAACTTCACACTACTCAAGACTGGTGTGGTATCCTTCAAGGCCCCTGAGCCAGGAGAACCACAACCCAAGCTGGAAGCCACTTACAAATGCCTTCTATGAACACTCCAGGACTGCATGGATCAGGCAATCCCAAATAAAACCAAGACTCTTTCCACAAGGGCAGACAGCGTCCAGTCTGGTGGACCCCAGCCATTAACAAACTTTACAATAAGAGGAGAAAGCTATTACATGATAGAACAAAATCCATAAAGGAAGTCACCCCTGATCATTATTAGTAAAAAATATGAGCACTCATAAAATCAACTAAGGCCAATTTTGAGAGAAAAATTGCCATGGATTCAAAAAGGACAATCATAAGGCCTTTTCAGCTATGTTAGGAACCTGGGTGGAAACTCCCAGATATGCTCAGAATTAGTCCAAAATGATACAAAATCACTGAACCCACAGACATTGCCAACATACTGGCAGACAGGTTCAGTGCAAACTCACCCCCTCTCCCCTAAAGGAGAGATAACTATCCCAGCAGTGTAGCCTCCCGGACATCTCAAATGCTTGAGTGAAAGCTGCTCTCTCTAAAGCTAAAAACACAGCATCAATGGGACGGATGGTGTCCCCGGCTGTGTGCTACTGAGCTAAATGAGAATTAAACCCAGCACATAAGGCAGCTGTTTAATCTCAGCCTTACCACAGGATCGTGCCCAAGGGGTGGCGATGCGGCAGCTGTGGTCCCACTCCTGGCGTGCCTCTCGGACCCTGGTAATTACGCCCCATAAGCTTAACAAGTCTAGTCTGCAAAGCTATGGAGGATCATAATGGAGCTCATAAACAAAGATATAGGGACTTGCAGACATTGGACCCGACCCAGTTTCAGCTTTGTCAAGGGAAGATCATGCCTTTTTGAACTTGGTGGAAGCTTCTTGAAACAGTCACCAAGGCCATTGATGAGGGAAAGGCAGTCCATACAGCCTACCTTGACCTTGCAAAGGCTTTTCGACACAATACCCCACTTTCGGGTATTGTAGAAAAACTTCCACCAGCTTAAATGTAAACCCATATGTCACAAGATGGGTTGCAAACTGCAAGGACAGAACCCACAGGGTTAGAGTTGCTGGCTGGCTGTGTCAGACTCCAAGCGGTCACAAGTGGTGTCCCACAGGTCTCGGTCCTTGGCCCCTATTGTTGGCATCTGCTTCTCAAGTACAGGCCAACATGGGAGACTTTGGCTGACAAAGTTTGCAGGCGACTGCAAACTGAAGCCATAGTGGAAAGATGCATCGGACAGGATATCCTTCAGAAGGGACTCCACACGAGGAAACAGATAGCTGGTGCCAGAGCCATGGCCTGAAGTTAAGCGCAAAAATGTATAGTCATACCCTTGGGAAAAACAAGGTAACCCCAAGCTACCATATAGGTGGCAATCCACTAAGCACAGAAGAGGTTATCAGGGACCTGGGGACCCAGGTTGACAGTGGCCTTTCTTTTGACACTCCACATTGCTAAAGTGGTTAGAAAGACCTTCTACATTGCCCACCTGATCATGAAGGATTCACATCCAGATCTGAGTGAGGTCATTGTTCCCCTGTACTCTTCACTTATCAGACCAATGATCGAGTACAATGCCCCATTAGGGATGTATCTCACCGACATGCAGCAGTGGAGAGACCCAAAGTTCCTCACCAAAGGATAAAGGGACTCCAAAATCTGTCATATGCTGCCAGATTGAAGAAACTCCAGCTCTATTCAGTGCATATCTGCTCAGAGGTGACATGTGCCTGACATACAAGGCCATGTCAACCGGAATTAATGGACATATTCCACCTCAAAAATCCAAATCCACCAAAACCACTAGAGCAGCGACTTAAACCTTATGCGGATATAAATGGGGCGTGCTGGAGGGATAGATTTATCACTCAGAGACTCCCTATGCTGTGGAATAAAATCGGTCCATGTGAGGGCAGAGCACCTCGCTGACTCTGTTCAAGAGAAATCTAGACCTGTGGATGGGAGATGCGTAGGTTTACCCTGGGAATCATCTCTGTGTCACTGCTGGACAGAGGCACAACAAACTAATAACGGGCACAGTATTTTTTCATATAAGGGGTGGCGTAAGCCACAAAAATTTGGGCTAGGCTTATAAATGCCTTAGGGCAGATAGCCTAGTTCATAGGTTCATAGGTTTATACTAGGCTATCTGCCCTAGGGCATTTATAAGCCTAGCCAGAGTGTATTTGGCTTCCGCCTCCCCATTAGATTAGCCTACTGTGCCTCTGTAAAGTAGGTCACAGAAGGCACCCTTTTAAGATTAGTTTACTGTGCCTCTGTCTAGCAGGGACACAGGAGAGGTCCCAGGGTGGCAATTTCCAATCCACTCGTCCAAATTTCGCTTGAAGAGGGTCAGCGAGGGGCTATGTCTAACATGAATTGGGATTCTATTCCAGAGTGAGGGGAGCCTCTGGGAAATGAATCTGTCCCTCCAGCATGTCCTATTTATTTTTGTGCTGAGGTTTAGGTCCCTGGAGTGTGTAGCTCTAAGGGACTTGGCTTTTTGAGGTGGAGCATGTCCATTAATTCTGGGTTTGACATGGCTTTTATCGTCAGGCATAGATCGCCTCTGAGTGGTAAGCAACTGAGTAGAGCTGGAGTTTCTTTAGTCGAGCTACATAGGACATCTGTTTGTAGCCCATGATACTCTTGGTGAGGTACTTTTGGGGTCTCTCCAGTTGCTGCAGGTATCGGGTAAGACATCCCAAAGGGCATTGTATTCAATTATGGCCCTGATGAGTGACAAGTAGAGGGGCACAATGACCTTTCTTGATCTAGATGTGAACCCTTTCGTGATAAGGTGGGCTATATAGAAGGTCTTTCTAACCACTTTGGCAACGTGATTATCAAAGGAGAGATTACTATCTACGTTGGTCCCCAAATCTCTAATTACTTCTTCCTTACTTAATGGATTACCTATGTGGTAATTTGTGGCACCTTGTTTTTCCCAAAGGGGATGAGTATGCACTTTTAGCATTTAGCTTGAGGTCCGTGGTTCTGGTACCAAGCATCCATCTATGTCAGACCCTTTTGTAGGATGCTTGTGTCAGCAGGAGGTTCTATTATGGCCCCAGTTTGCAGTCATCTGTGAACTTTGTCAGCCATAATCCCCGCGTGTTAGCCTGAACCTCAGAGAAGTATATACAGAACAAGAGAGGTCCCAGAACTGAGCCCTGTGGGATGCTACTTGTAACTGGTTTGGACATGGCACCTGGTTCTGAACATGTGGGTTCTATCTCTGAGCCAGTTTGCAACCAATCTTGAGATATAGGGATTGATATCTAAGCTGGTATTATATGATGCCCGAGTGGGGTATTGTGTGAAGGCTTTGCGAGGTCCAGGTAGGCTGTGTGGACTACCTTGCCCGCAGGTATGGCTTTGGTAACTGTTTCAAAGAAATCAACTAGGTTTAAGAGGCAAGATCTGCCCTTAACAAAGCCGGTGGTAGGGTCCAGTGTCTGGAGGCTCCCAATGTCTTTGTTTATGAGTTCCATGATAATACTCCATAGCTTTACAGACCAGACTAGTCAGGCTTATGGGGGCGATAGTTTCTGGGGTCCGTTGTGGCACGCCTTTGTGGAGTGGGACCATATGCGCCATTCTTTGGGTACATATCCTGTAGTAAGGCTAAGTTTGAACAGTGACTTAATGTGAGGGTTCAGTTCTTCTTGGAGCTCGTGTAAGACACAGCCTGGGACACCGTCAGGTCCCATAGATGCTGTGTTTTTTGCTTTGGAGAGGGCAGCTTTCACCTGTGCATCTGTGATGTCAGGGAGGTTACATTTAGTTGGGATAGGCATTTGCTCTTTGGGGGAAGAGAAGTTTGCGCTGAATCTGTCTTCCAGGATGTTGGCTATGTCTGTAGGTTCAGTATATTTTGTACCGTTATGCAACAATTCAGAGCATATCTGGGAGTTTCCGCCCATGTTTCTGACATAACTAAAGAAGGCCTTGTGATTATCTTTAGTGTCTAGGGCAATTTTTCTTTCGAAACTGGCCTTTGATGATTTTATGAGGGATCAAGTTTCTTGCTAATATTGATCAGAGATGCCTTCCTTTTGGGCTATGTCATGTAGAAGCTTCCTCCTTCTGTTGTATAGCTTATTTATGGCGGGGTCCACCAGACCGGTCTCCTGTTTTTGGAGGAGTGAGTCTTGGTTTTATTTGGGATAGCATGATCCATGCATTCCTGCAGGTGCTCATAGAATGCATTTGTAAAGGATTCTGCTGCGGGGCTGTATTATCCTCTGGCCCAGGGGCTTTGAAGGATTCCACCTCAGTCTTGAGAAGTGCAAAGTTGGCTTTTGAGAAATTCTTTACAGTGATTTCCTTGGCTGGGGGTGGGGACGGATATGGATGTTCAGGGAAATTTGTTTATGGTCTGATCTTACCAATGAGGGGTTTACCTCTGGTGTGGAACATAGAGTCCCCATGTTGGTGATGACCAGGTCCAATATGTTGTTCCCTCTTGTGGGAGTGGTGACCAGTTGTTCCACTGCGTTAGAGTTTATAAATTCAAGGAACCATTGAGTGAGGGTGTTTGGGCTTGAGTAGTTTTCCCAGTCAATGTTTGGGTAGTTGAAGTCACCCAATAACATAGTGTTTGGAGAGACCTTCATATTCTCCAGTGTTCTCAGGAATGCCAAGTGGGGTTCCTGTAATAGGGAGGGTGTTCTGTAGCAGGCTACAAACTGAAAGGCAGTTTTGTCTTGGTTACCCCCAATTGCTGGTTGAAAGCTTATTGTGTGCTTACCTGACTGATCTGTGGGCATACCTAGTTTAAAACTTGCTTTTGTGTGCTTGCATACAAGTCTCGCATTTGCACCCATCTCTCCTCCCATTGCAAACATCCTTGATTCTTTTCCCCCGTAAAGCACATATTAAGGACCTGCAACCACGGATAGGCACTTTCCTGCTATCTCTGCATCCAGCTTGGTGGACATGGGCATCCTGAAGCAATGTAAAAATTGCCACATATTTACTGACAACCGCTTAATTTTGAAACAGATGAATACAGTATATCAGAGATGTAGTTACGCAATGTCATTTTATCCAAGACGCTCACATGCAAAATACTAAACAGGTTATCAGTCATGCATGCACACACAACACTCACCACACTTAATAAGGACTAGACAAATAGACCCACATGTGTGAAGGTGCTCACATGTGGCTTGCCCAAACCTGAAAGGCCTCCCAGACACAGTCCTCAGAAACTCTGCATATACACAACTCTTACCACAACACATAAAACTATATGTCACAGTGTCTCAACTACCAAGCCCATGAGGAGTAACACCACACAACCCAGTATTTTGGTCACAGGACACTCCATTGTGAGACACTGTGATGTCCCACTCATCAGGCTGAATAATGAGAAGGTTGCAGTTAGTTGCCTTTCAGGGCCCAGGATTCACCAGATCATACGAGCACTCAGGTCACTAAACTCCAAGTGCCTGTATGACTCAGGCATTGTCCATGCGGGCATAAATGACCCAAGATGTACCCCCCTGGACTATATGAAGAGAAACATCCTTGAACTCTCAGAATATGTGTCATGGGCAGGTATGAGCCTAGCAATGAGCAGCAATCTACCATCTCCAAGAATAATGTCACAATACCAACAGAAATTTATTGACTGTAATAATTGTCTTATCTACTGGTGTCACTCCAAGTCGGTCCAATATGTCAGCCTGGGAGAACATAATTGTCAGGCCATACTGCTTTGCCAGGGATGATCTCCACATGTTGCCACTATTGCAGATATTAGCCAAAACATTACCTGCTTCTATAGTGCCTTTTTTAGGCATTGCCAAACAGATAAACCTTCCAACAGAGCAAAATATACTTTTGATAAGGTAAAGGTGTTACTGCTCAGTGCTACGAGTCTCAACAAGAATTACACTCCCTGGAAGAACTCCTCACTGTGGTGAATGCTAACATCTGTGCAGTTACTAAGACATGGTTCAAAGCCATGGAAAGCACCCCAACAGTGCAAGACTATAATACCTTTCACACATTCTGACCACCCACTGCACATAAAAAGACAAAAGGTGGAGGTGTAGCCATCTACATTAAGGATAAGCACACCTCAAGACTGGTCAAACAATATAACACACTTGAGCTTCTCCATGTCCAACTAATCACAGGAAAAATCCTTTTCCATATACTTATAGATACTGATCTTCCACCATGACAGATATAAAACATAACTTTCCAGAGTCTTCCTTGGTTTACAACCCAGGCTGGAAACACCATTCTTCTGGTTACTACCCTATGATAAGGAATCTCAATTCCTGGACTGGCATGGGGAAAAGATATATATATATATATATATAGATATATATATATATATATATATATATATATATATATATATATATATATGTGTGTGTGTGTGTGTGTACACATATATATATATATATATATATATATATATATATATATATATAGGTTCCTAACATTGCATGATCATTTCATGATAATTTATTCTATGTTGATTGCTAATATTTAAAATATCCCAAAAGATGTCAAACTAAGAAATTACAATCCACTTGGATTCTGATACACTTTCTCATTTAAGGTATTTATTTTTGTGGAAGAGGGATTACCTATTTGCCAACTGATATATTCCCTCATATAATTTATAATATTAGCAAAATTAATCATGGTGAAGGAGACAAACCCAAGAGAAAGGATTATACCAGGAATGGAAGGTAATGGCACAAAGATCTGACTAAATATGGGCCCCTGGAGAAGGAAGTAGCAAGACATTCTAATATTTTTTGCCAAGATAACCCTACTGGCAAAAGCAACAAAAGACATGTCAAAATAGCACAGACAGTGAGACCCTCAGGTCTGATCATGCCCGGCATATTATTATGGAACAGAACCCAAGTATGAGTAATGTTATAAATTATGATGAGAATGGATAAAGGCCAAGATGGCATCCATCTGCTGAGGTGATTGGACTCACTAGGAAAGTCAGAAACTGCAAATAATTATACACTGCTGGGATTTAGAATGTAAAAACTATGGATCAAGGTGAATCTGATGTGGCTAAAGATAAGATGACAAGAATAATCATCAATATCTTAAGAATTAGTGACCTAATATGGAACGGGTGAGTCATTTTACAACAGATAATCATTTCCTCTATTGTGGACAAGAATCCTGTAGAAGGAATGGAGTAGCTGTTATATTCAATAAAGGAATGCTGAAATCAGTGGACAGTTATGACTCAAAAATGTAGCGTGATCTCAATCAGATTCCAAGGCAAGCCTTTCAACAATGCAATGATAAAAGTTTATGCTCCAACTACAGATGCTGAAGATGAGGAAATCAACCAGTTTTATGAGGTAACACAAAAAATATATTATATTCATCATAGGTGACTAGAATGTTAAAGTTAGTAATCAGAGACCATCAAGAATAATGGCACATGTGTCTTTGATATGGAGAATTAAGTGGGAAATAGACTTGCAGAATTCTGTGAGGATAATTCACTGGTGTCTACTAACAGCCTAACTGTGAGGATAATTCACTGGTGTCTACTAACAGCATAAGAGAAAGCTTTATACACAGATATCACCAGGTGGTCTATATTTTATTAGACTGCCTATATATACTTTGTAGTCACAGATGGAAGAGCTCTCTACAGAAAGCAGAGCCTGAGGATAACAATTGCAAAGTTCAGAATCAGATTAAGAAGGACAGGAAACCCCCCAGAACAACTAGATATAAAAATGACAATATACCATATGAATATGTAGTGGAGGTGAAGAATTAATTTAATGGATTAGATCTGGTAGAGCACTTGAAGAACTATGGATAGAAGTTCAGGATATTGTTCAGAAGGTGGCAACAAAAACATGCCAAATAGAAAGAGGATTAAGAAGGGAAAATGGCTGTCTTGAGGTGCTCAAACTGGACAAAGAAAGAAGGAAAACAAAAGGCAAAAATATGTTAAACTGAATCCAGATTTCCAGAAGAAAAACTATGTTGAAATTAATCCAGGGTTTCAGAGAACAGTAAGAAGACATAAAGAGGCATTCCTAAATGAGAAGTGAAAAAAAAAACAGAAAAATGTGATAGAGAGGGAAAGACAGCCGATATCTTCAAGAAGATTGGTGATATTATTAGAAACTTCCAGGTAAAATCGAGCATAATAAAATATAAAAATTGGAGAACAGTAGCAGAAAAAGAAAATTTTATGAAGAGGAGGCATGAATATACAAAAGAACTATATAAGAAAGACAGGGACATCACTAATAAGTGCAGCGGTATGTTCTGTGATTCAGAGCCATTCATCCAAGAGACAAAGGCAAGCCCTAGAAAGCTGTGTAAACAGTCATGCTGTAGGAAATGATGCTGTTACAGTGTTGATCATAATTTGCCAGCAATTTTGGAAAACACAGCAATGGCAATGAAATTGAAAAGGTCAGTTTCTATTCCAGTCCCAAAATGAGCCATTCTGAAAGAATTCTCCAGTTATTGAACTATTGTACTTCTTTGACATTCTAGGAAGGTAGCTCATAAAATGCTATACACTAGATTCTGGCAATATATTGCTGAGAACTGTAAGGTGTACAAGTGGTTTTGAGAAGTGGTAGACACAACAGAGATTTAATTGCCAACATTTGCTGGACAACAGAGAAAGTAAGAGAGTAAGTAAGTTTTGCTTTCTTGGCTTCCCTAATTTTTTTTTGTTTGTGTGGAACATGACAAATGTCAAGTTTGGATAGAATGTCACTTTACTTGCATCCTGGGGAATCTGTATGCAGACCAAAAAGCAAAACATGGAATCAAATATGGAATATCTAAATGGCTCAAAACAGAGGAAGGAGTGTAATAATAGTGTATATTATCATCTTATTTAATTATATGCTGAATATATCAAGCTACATGTGGATTGGATGTGTCAGATGCTGGAATCAGAATTACAGGGAGCTGTATTAACAACATCAGATATCCAGTAAGTACACTCCTGTGGCTGAAATCAAGGTGGAGTTGAACAGCTTGTTGATGAAGGTAAGAGCAGAAAGCCCAAAAGCTGGTTTGTTTCTCAAAGTCACAGTAGCAATAAATCTAACACTAAAAATGAGGTTATTTCATCTAGCCCTATGAATTATTTGCAATTATATGGGGACGAAATGGAGGCAATGACAGACTTTGTTTTTCAGGGCTCAAAGATGGCTGCAGGTTGTGACTGCAGCCATGAAATAAAAAGATGCTTGCTTCTTAGAAGAAAAGCTATGACAAATTTGGATAAGACATTAAAGACCAAAAATCACATTGTCAGTGTTCTTCCCTGTAATTAACATACAGTTGTGAAATTGGTTTATAAGTGATATTCTGCTCTGGGAAAAAATCTATTCTTTTGAGCTGTGTTGTTGGATTAAACATTTGGGAATTCCCTAGACTGCAAGAAGATCAGATCGTTCAATAAAATACTTAAGGAAATAAATACAGACTGTTTACTAGAATGCCAGCTAGTAAAACTGAAACTCAAACACTTCGTTTAATATAATGAGAGGAATTCACTGGAGAAGGTACTGATGTTAGAAAAGATTGAAGACAGAAGAAGGGGTGGAAAAAGATAACAGTGATGGACAACATTACTGATAGAACAAATATAAATTTACAAGAGGTTAAAGAAGCAGTGGGGACTGACGTCCTGGAGGTCATGAATAGAATTAATGAAAAGACTAAACAAAGGTAATATCCTCTGTGGACGAGTTTGGAGACCTGGAATCAGTGTCTGCACAATATGAATTGGGATAAGGAAGAGACACTATCTGGTTCATGCAAACATGCACCTCCTCCCTAGAAGAAGGAGAAGGGTTTATTTTTATTTTTTCCCTGTGACACCTTTTCCAGTTCACCAGTGAAGATTCTTTTGCTTCTGTAAAAGACACAGATTGGTCTGTCTAGGGAATTATTGCAGGCCCTTACTACTGCTTTGTGAGATTCTGCAAAATATTAATTATTTTTAGGCAAATACATTTGAAATGTTGAGAAGAAATTGTTGGGTTAGATGTGAAAAATTTGCTTTGTTTAACAGATTTAACAGTGTTCTGTAATGACACACTATGGAACTGGGGTCCCTTGTACATGAAACATGATCTCCATATGGTTAGATACATGTTATAATGAAGGTGTTGTTTTTTCCTTTAAGGTCTGAAGCACTGAGGTTAGTGACAGTTTCAGGAGTGCTTTAGACAATAGTTTGTGATCCATGACTTAGGTTCATAGGTTCGTACTAGGCTATCTGCCCTAGGGCATTTATAAGCCTAGCCAGAGTGTGTGTGGCTTTCGCCACCCCTTGGGATGAGAATACGATGCCCATTTAGGGTTTAGTTTACTGTGCCTCTGTCTAGTAGTGACACAGAGATGACCCCCGGGGTAAACCTACGATCTCCCATCCACTCGTCAAGATTTCTCTTGAAGAGAGCTAGTGAGGGGCTCTGCCTAACATGGACTGGGATTCTGTTCCAGAGTGTAGGAAGCCTCTGGGTTATGAATCTGTCCCTCCAGCACTTCCTATTTATTTCTGTGTTGAGGTTCAAATCTCTTGCTCTGGGCTCTGATGGATTTGGATTTTCTGAGGTGGAGCATGTCCATTAATTCCGGATTGGACATGGCCTTATGCGTCAGGCATAGATCACCTCTGAGTAGGTATGCGACTGAATAGAGCTGGAGTTTCTTCAGCCGGGCAGCATATGACATATGTTTGAGACCCTTTATCCTCTTGGTGAGGGACTTTTGGGGTCTTTCCAACTGCTGCAGGTGTCGGGTAAGATACATCCCAAATGGGGCATTGTACTCAATCATGGGCCTGATAAGAGAAGAGTACAAGGGCACAATGACCTCTCTTGATCTGGATGTGAATCCCTTCATGATAAGGTGGGCAATATAGAAGGTCTTCCTAACCACCTTGGCAATGTGAGTGTCAAATGAGAGGTTACTGTCAACTTGGGTCCCTAGGTCCCTGATTACCTCTTCCATACTTAATGGATTACCACCTATGTGGTAATTTGTGGGTACCTTGTTTTTCCCAAAGGGTATGACTATACATTTTTTGGCGTTCAGTTTAAGGCCATGGCTCTGGCACCAATTATCCATTTCTATGAGGCCTCTCTGAAGGATGCTTGTGTCCGCTGAAGTATCAATTATGGCACCCAGTTTGCAGTCATCTGCGAACTTTGTCAGCCACAATCCTCTTATGTTTGCTTGCACCTCAGAAAAATAAATGCTGAATAAGAGGGGTCCCAGGACTGAGCCCTGTGGGACACCGCTTGTGACTGGCTTAGAGTCTGAGATGGCTCCAGCAATTCTGACCTTGTGGGTTCTGTCCTTGAGCCAGTTTGCAACCCATCTTGTAACATATGGGTTTACATTTAAGCTGGTGAGTTTGTCTATGATGCTCGAGTGGGGTATTATGTCAAAGGCTTTTGCAAGGTCAAGGTAGGCTGTGTGAACTGCCTTACCCTCATCAATGGCCTTAGTGACTGTTTCAAAAAAGTCGACCAAGTTCAAAAGGCAGGATCTGCCCTTGACAAAGCCAAATTGGGTAGGATCCAATGTCTGTAGGTCCCCAATGTCTTTGTTTATGAGTTCCATAATGATCCTTTCCATAGCTTTGCAGACCAGGCTCATCAAGCTTACGGGGCGGTAATTTCCAGGGTCCGTAGAAGCACCGCCTTTGTGGAGTGGGACCACTGTTGCTCTACGCCACTCTTTGGGTACGTATCCTGTAGTAAGGCTAAGATTAAACAGCGGCCTTATGTGCGGATTTAGTTCCTCTTGGAGTTCATGTAGCAGCCTGGGACACCGTCCGGTCCCATTGATGCTGTGTTTTTAGCTTTGGAGAGGCGGCTCACCTGGGCATCTGAGATGTTAGGGAGGCTACACTCTGCTGGGATAAATATTTCTCCTTTTGGGGGGGAGGGGGCAGAGAAATTTGCACTGAACCTGTCTGCCAGAATGTTGGCAATGTCTGTGGGTTCAGTGTATTTTATGTCATTTTGGACTAACTCTGAGCATATCTGGGAGTTTCCACCCGGGTTTCTAACATAGCTAAAGAAGGCCTTGTGATTGTCTTTTGCGCCTTTTAGATTTTCTCTCAAAGTTGGCCTTGAATGATTTTATGAGTGGTCGTAGTTTTTTGCTATTGCTGATCAGAGATGCCTTCCCTTTTAGGGATTTTGCTCTGTCATGTAGTAGCTTCCTCCTCCTGTTGTAAAGTTTGTTAATGGCTGGGGTCCACCAGACTAGTTGCATTTGAGTTTATGAATTCTAGGAACCTTTGGGCTAGGGTGTTGGGGCTTGAGTAATGTTCCCAGTCTATGTTTGGGTAGTTGAAGTCTCCCAATATGATGGTATTTGGTGAGACATTCATACTCTCCAGCCTGCCTTTGGGGGAATGGGTCTTGGTTTTATTAGGGATTGCATGATCCATGCATTCTTGAAGGTGCCCGTAGAAGGCATTTATAAAGGATTCAGCGGTGTGGGTTGTGGTTTCCACTGGCCCAGGGGCCTTGAAGGATACCACTTCAGTCTAAAGAAGTGTGAAGTTGGTTTTTGAGAAGTTCTTCACTGTGGTTTTTGGGGGGGGGGGGGGGGGCGGGATGTGGATTTCCAGTGAGATTAATTTATGGTCTGATCTCACCAATGAGGGGTATACTTCCAGTGTGGAGCATTTTGTCCCCATGTTTGTGATGATCAGGTCTAGTATATTATCTCCTCTTGTGGGAGTGGTGACTAATTGTTCCATAGCATTTGAGTTTATGAATTCTAGGAACCTTTGGGCTAGGGTGTTGGGGCTTGAGTAATGTTCCCAGTCTATGTTTGGGTAGTTGAAGTCTCCCAATATGATGGTATTTGGTGAGACATTCATACTCTCCAGTGTCTTCAGGAAGACTGAGTGGGGTTCCTGAGTTTGAGTGGCATGCTACAAACTGTAGGGCAGTTTTGACTATGGCTAGTTGCACCTGGATGGTTTCCGATGCTTCGTGCATTGCCACTAACCTGGAGGTGTGGGTATCTTTGATGAATATGGATACTCCCCCTCCTTTTGTGGTTTGGTCCAAGTTTTGGGGCCGGAAAGCATGATATGAGGTAAAACCTGGTAGTGCTGGGGTGCTCTCAGGAGCCTTGAACCAGGTTTCAGTCACTGCACAGACATCGATGTTCTCCATACTGAGGAGGGCTTCGAGAGCATGCATCTTGAGGTTTAGACTTCTGGCATTGAGCAGCATTACCCTTAGTTTTTTTTCACTTGTGTTTTCTAGGGAGGTGGGTTTGTCTTTTGAGCCTTGCCTAAAAAAGGCACTATGGGGGTGGCAAGAGCCTTGGCCAATATCCGGAAGCCCAGGGGTGACAGGTGCAAGCCATCCCTTGCGAAGCAGCGTGGCTTGTCAAGCATGTCATCCCAAGCAGACAGACATTGGATCCCCTTAGAATGACACCAGTAATTAAGCCAATTGTTAAAGCTGATCATTTTGTCTTTGTACTGTGGCATCATTCTTGGTGAGGGTAAGATGCTGCTCAGGGTCAGGGTCATACCTGGGCTACGTAATCAGAGAGCTCCTCTATGTCTCTTTTCATGTAGTCCAGGGAGGTATGTCTCAGGTCATTCACACCAGCATGGACAATGACTGAGTCATATTTGTACTTGCTTTGGAGTGACCTGAGTGCTTGTGTTATGTGGTGGATTCTAGCGCCCGACAGGCAGCTCACTGTAACCTTTTCCTTGTTCAGTCTGGTGAGTGGCACGTCAGTGTGTCCTACTATGGAGTCACCTATTACAAGTGTGTCTGGCATGTTGTTTGGCCTTAAGGGCTGTGACTGTTTAGCACACTGACTTTGTGAACTATGTGTTGCATGGTATGTCTTGAGGTAGTCGCTTGGGTGTCTGCTTTGGAGGCCTCTGTTGTTTTGGTAGATTTTTAATCAGAGCCTCCAGTATGTTTTGTGTGTTTATGTGTTTGGTTTGCAGTTGTGATAGGTCTATGTTAGACTGGGTTTGTGGTGTGTGATTACCTTCTCCTCCTGACTGGTTTTGCCAGTACTGAGTTGAGAGAGCTCAGCCTCCAGTTTGGCTATATAGTTGCATCTCTCACATATATTTGTATTTGTTGGGAGGAGGAGAGGGTTGTCTTTGTACATGAGGCAATTGTAACATTGCCTCAAGATTCCCAGATTCACCAGCTGAACAGGAAAGGATGCCAGCAACTGACCTCAGACATGCTAGAATAGTGTAAAGGATTGCTGTGTAACTGAGTCAGAAAGGACCTATAGGGAAATGGGTACTCAAGGGAATTTAGGTGAATGAAGTACTTTCTTTTGTACCTGTATAAAAATGCTTTATGAGCAAGTGCTGGGCTTTTCAGATAGAGAATAGACTGTTTAGATTGCAAGTAGAGCAGTTCTAAGGGAAAAATTGAAGAGCAGACTTTGCGAAGCCAGAAATAGTTTAAACTTGATTAAGCGCTGATGCTGCTCTATGAGCAACTTTGTGCTAATTCAAAAAGCGCTAAAGCGAGTGTGTTAGCCTAACAGTTAAATTAAACAAAACTAACTTTTAAAGTGCAAACAGTTTAGAAGCAACACAAATACAGTATAAACAATATGCAGAGCTGATTTCAAGGGTTTTAGGCACAGTCCAGATACAGTAGTCAAAGAAAGCCAGAAAAATACTTATAAATCAAGGAAAGTCACTCTTTCACTCTCTGCTGCTTGTAGAACTCTGCAGGACACCACGAGGAGCTGTGCTGAGTCGTATACAAGCAAAAGTGCGCTAAAGCGGGCTTTATAGCAGGGGGTTGAAAAGAGCTAGGAATTGACCCAAAATGGCCAATAAACTACAAGTTGCTGGGCTGGAACCACTCCTCTAGGGACAAATAGGTTGCTCAGTGCTCCCCACTCCCACTGGTGAACAAAGAAGCTTCCTCTTTTCCAAATAAGGATATGGATAGCACAGGAACTATGACAAAGCCCAGAGATCAGCAAAATCTGAAGACTGGACTATTCTAGTTCAGTAAGGCAGGAAAACAAGGATATTTTTTTGTTTTTTTTTTCTTTTTTTCAGAGACAGAAGAAAAAGATACAGTAACAAACAGTAAATGCTTTAAAACGGCTAGCACACTTGAGTCTGTTAGCCTAACAGGTAAATTAAACAAAAACTAACTTTTAAAGTGCAAACAGTTTAGAAGCAACACAAATACAGTATAAACAATATGCAGAGCTGATTTCAAGGGTTTTTAGGCAAAATGCAGTCGAGATACAGTAGTCAAAAAGAAAGCCAGAAAAAAATACTTATAAATCAAGGAAAGTCACTCTTTCACTCTCTGCTGCTTGTAGAACTCTGCAGGACACCACGAGGAGCTGTGCTGAGTCGTATACTGTAGGTGCCATCTTTAATAAGGTACCTTTCCCTTACAGAGATGGTAGAGCCTTACCTTTTGTTAGGATTTATGTATGTCTGCTTTATTTTTTAACCTCTGTCACCTTTATCTGTCCCATCTGGCTCTTCCTACCTCTCCTGAATGCTCTTCCCTCTTTTTTTTGCCTCTGAGAAGAATGCTTCCTGGGAAAGATTACAACCTTGCCTAACAAGTCATCTGTGCCCAAACAAAACAAGTAGCTTTTATGTAAATCTTTTGGTGCAACTTTCCTACCACAGTCACTTTAATGATTTGATTGAAAAAGTTGTATTTTCATAAAAAAACAGGACATTCATAGAGGCTCATGAGCCATTATACATCCAGAATTTCTATAGATTTAACTGACTTATCAGTGGTATTCAGGCAGTAGAAAGGGGAAGCTGAGAAAAATCCATCTGGGATAAGGAACCAGAAAAGAGATGAACACAAATGTGATTTACTGCTACAGTGACCCTGTAAAATGAAGATACCCCCCTCCCGGCAAACAGAAGCATTTCTACTCTAGAAATGCTATTGAAGCACAGCTCAAGGAAAAACAAGGTTCCCAAGTAGATACTGAGTCCTTAATTTGTTATATGTAACAGGAGGACTGAATCAACCATGACAATTGTGTTAAAGCACAGACATGGAGACACAAGACAGCACACACACACCCACACCCACACACACACACACACACACACACGAACAAAGGGAACTTAAGCACTGGACCTGTTGCACCTTTTGTGATGGAAATAAATGAGTACAAGACATCTGAGAGCTCTGAATCTATTTTGAAGGTTCACAAATGAATCTTTCAGCTGTCTGCACTAGTCATGAAAGTAGACTGTTTTCATGTTGTCTGTAAATACAAAGTTTAACTCAGAGCAAAAGACTTTTACAGCTTCTGTTGTCACCCCTTATTTTTTCTCGGTCCATAATGAAGATTGGGAGGATTTTTTGCAACACAGCCATTACTGTCATCAGCATTGCTCAGATCTAATGCAACAGTTAGGCTCTCTGCAGTAGAAACAGCAATACCATGTGTAATTCTACAGGTATGTGTCTAAACTCAGCACTGCAGAACTTGTAGAGATGCAGGATAACCACAGTATCTCATGATTCTCAGGGGTAATACTTGACGACGTTACATTAGTGGTATCCACTATAATTATTCTAAAATGGTTTATAAAGCACTTTGCAATGTCTGTGGCTACTTGTAATGTCTTGATGTGAATGTTTTACAGGATTTTACAGGAAGTGTAGCAAGAATAAGGTTCAGTCACTGGCATAAGATACCCACTAAAAACTCTGGACAGTGTAGTGGTGTAATTTAAAAGAAAACTGCATCATGGATTTAATGAGCACATTACATACTACTGTAGATATATCTTCATGATATATTTTTCAATTCTCTCTTTAAGTGGTCTAACTTTTAGAATTACATCCTGTTTTTATTTGTGGGACTAATAGCCCAGGCTAAGTTTCTTAAGTTGTGATTGCTTGCTGGGTAGAGGTATGCCTGCCATTGGCTGTTGAGATGTCCAAGAGCTTTTATCAAGCCTGCAGCTCTAGCAAGACTGCCACTTTTAGCTATGGCAATAAAACAGACTCAAGCCATGTACCATGGACCTCCCCGAACCTCACCACACAACTCTTCATTCCCCATCCACACACCCATTTTGTGACATAAACCGGTACATCAGGATGAGCTGAAACATTTTATTCACTTGGAATCAGACTTAACTGCATTGCATTAGTGATGCTTTTCTTTAAAAAAGAAAGACAGTGGTAGTTTTAAAACCTGGTGTTCTGTTTGTGTTGCTAAATAGAATACCAGAGTTTGCATATTTTTTTCCAGACTACTCAATAATTGTTTACTTCCTGATAGTTCAAAAACAAAACCAGATATATGGCAACCCTAAATTCTAGTTTTTGCCAGTTCTAAGCTATCCCAATCCTTACTTCCTGTTTTTGTTGTGTTCTTAAATCCAGTGTCTCTGTTGTTGTCTACCTGTTTAATTAATGCGCGTAAAAAAAATCCCTCCCTCTTCTTTTTCATTAGCTAATGTTATAAAGCATAAAATTAATCATTTTGTAAGTTATCTCCTGTAAGGTATTTAAATGCTTTCACCCTCTCATTGTATTCTAATGATCCTGAATAGTCAATACCACCCAGCTAACCTGCAGGGACAGCCTTAGGCTAATTGTATCTATTTGGCCCAACAGGTCCCCACTTCCTTAGGGGGCCCTACACCTGGCCATGACATTGTTATTATGCTTTACATGGTCCAGAGATTTGCCTGAAAGACATTACAGCAAAGGGCAATGTATTCTAATGTGAGCCTTGCTCCTGTAGTAGAGCTAAGCCTCAGTGGAGGAGTGGACAACATGTCCTGTCACTTATTGCACTAGTGGCTAGGCTGACTATTTGAGTAAGCACAGCTTTTTGACACTTGTATGGTCCACAGTGTTAGCTGCCCACACTCCCATAATAGTCCGTTATTGTTGCTGTGTGCCAAGGAGGTTTTGATACAAAACCAGTTACATCACCCATCTGGTTTTGTGTAGCACCCAAGGTACTATTTTAGAATATAATAAGAACACGGTTAATTAGAAGATGAGTATAAAGATATTCCCGGGATTCATGAGCTACGGCAAGGCGGTGTAAGGCCTGCTTGACAGTGCAGTGAATGGTCGATAGTAAGCACCATATGCATAGTATTGAGGCAGCCACGAACGTGCGTGGTGTGCATTGAAGCGAGCCCCAAGTAGGGGGTCGTCGGTGGCTGGCGGCGGGCGATGAGCAACTATTGTGCTGACTGCCACGGTCGCCCATAGTAATGGCGCTGGCCAGGGCCCGTGCAGGAATGAAAGCGCCGTAGAGTATGCAACATGGTACCCGTCCCAGCAAAGCGGGCAATACAACCCCACGAAGCCTAAGTGTACCCGTCCAAGTAACAAGGATGCAGCGTAACACGTGTTTGTCCCGCCAATGCCATCAGTTGGCATGCCCAGAAGGTGTACGCGGCATGTCAGCACCGACATAGGAGTAGCGATTAAGGTTACCACCTGTCCCACTTTGCGAGGGCAGTCCCTCTATGGGCAGTTGTGTCCCGATAAAAATATTAAAAATGGCAAATGTGCTAAGATTGTAGGACATAATGATATCCCGTATTTAATGTAATGGTTGCATGAAATGGTTATTTCCGTAACTGAAATACCTAAATGTCACAAGAAACAGAATAAGCAACCAAACTGCTACAACAATAAGCTTTTATTTAGGCAAACAAGTGAAGTTCTATGCTATATAGTGACCGTGGGTATGTGTCGGCCTGTAAAATCTGATGTGAGTCCCGAAAATGTCGGCCACTGGAAAAGGTGGCAACCCCAGTAGCGACATGGGCATGGTCACCAGGGTTACCAGCTGTCCCACTTTGCTATGGACAGTCCCTCATTGGACAGTTGTGTCCCGCCAAAATTCGAAAAACTGGCAAATGACCTGAGATTTCCTGCCAAAAATATTCCCGTAATATACCTGTAATAGTAGCATAAAACATATATTTTGTATATGAAACACATACATGGCATAAGAAACTGAATAAGGAACCCAAATGCTAACAGAATAAGTGTATATTATGGCAAACAAGTGAAGTTCTGTCAACTCCACTTGCTGTGGGTATGTGTTGTCCTGCAAAATCCGATGTTTCCACAAAGATGTCCCACTATGGGCATTGGAAAAGATGTCAACCATAATGGTCACAAGCAGTAGTGAGAGTACACAGCCGGGTAGCTGTGTCGACATAACAACAGGAAGGAACCAAGATACCCTAAACACAGGCAAACATGTGCATAGCAACATATCCCACACCCAACAACGTGTTTGTCGCATACACACTGGATGGTATGTCTAAGTGTAATATCCAGAAGCAGAACCCATGCATGCAGATGTAATACACAATAGCCCATTGTAGCATGTATGTCCCACCCATGTATGCCTGTGCACCCAAACCAGCTAGCATCCTTGTGCAGCTACACACCTACACACAATGGGCATACCTGAAATGTGGTAAGAAGTATTGTGTTAGGCAGTGCCAGCAAATATGTACCCACATGTCACCAACCCACCTCAGGTACAGATATGGAAATGGCTGCATGTGAATGTGTCTGCAGAATGTGTACATCCGCATGTGGTATGTACCCGTCCAAACCATATAGGTTTTGCATACGGTGCACATAACTGTACACATGTGGACAAGTCGGGTTGTTGAACCACCGCATCGATGATTAGCTATGCAGAAGTCAAACACATATAGCGGAACATGTGCCTACCAAACAGGACGTCCTAACAGGGTGCCACAGGCAAGAAGGGAAGGTGGGACATCACATGTGGAGTAGCGTGCCGGACGGACAAATACACATGGTCAAGGTAAAGAACGGAACAACATGCATATGGCGGATGGATGTTGTTAGAAAATATATATAGAAACACATATGAAGTGCCAGTTTAGAAGCAAAATACTATATAATGCATTGAATTGTACCCGTACAATATGCCAGTAGAAATGATCATGCATGTAATTGTTGAAGCTTAGCTGCAGTGTGATCGAATTCTCTCCCTGGCAGTAACCAGTACAGCAGGCTTATGTCTCTCAGCATTAATTATCTGCTGGGTTACAGAAAATAAATGTATGTACATGCATAACATCCTCCTTCTCCTGAGGAGGATGGCCTTGTGAGCTCTATCGAAGATAGAGTACAACTCCTTACCAGAGAGACAAAGGCGTATTAAGAAATGAACTGACTATTGTATCGGAACAGTCCAGGGTCCTTGAAACAGCTACAATTACAGAAGGACACTGTAATTGACCAGGTGCCTTGCAAGGCTGTGTTATTCTCATGGGAAAACATTTTAAAAGCATGACCTCAGCACCGTGTATAAAGAATATTGCGGACCATAGTGATGGAAATGCCCTGTGACCGACCACGTCAGTAAGGTGGGCAAAAGCTGATTGTAAACACTATATAAAGAAATTGCTTACTGTATAGAGTCAGACAAAACTCTCATACTTGGACTGTATATTATTTTGCCTGCCTGTGTACACTACTAAAACGTTGTACCCGAGCTTCCTGTGTTATTGACTGTCACTTAGAAAAGCCTACTGATTTCTACAGTCTGGTTTTAACAACTTATTTGACATTGTGGGCCTTCTTGGCGAATTCCCTTGGTAAGCTACAGGTCAGAGTGCATGGGTGGTTAGACATCTGCGCAGGAGAATTTGCCTAAATGGTTCTTCTTGAATGAAAAGACCTCCGACTGAATTGTTGTGTGTAAAGAGGCTGTCCACTGTCTGATCTGTGGCTGAAAAGCGGAAAACTGGATCCCAAGAATAAAACGTGCAGTCATAAACAGGAGGCTCAGGTAAGGAGGGTTTGCCTCTTTGTCTCTATTGTAGATCAGGGACCAGACTACATTGTGTTTCTGTTAACAGTTGTGATAGCAGGTCGAAGACCAATCCAAGGTAGTAGATCAGGGGAACACAGAGTAGAGTCATAGTCATTGACACTACAGTGGATACAGGGAAGGATATACCACGTGGTACGAAAGAAGGGTTACGTAACAGTCGTGTAGAGGATATGGGAGATTAGTGCACAAACAGATCGTGTGATCCGCGTTTGACGGGTGATGTGAAGTATATGCAATTGCAGAGAGCACATAATGTGAGATATTCTGCAAAATGGGGTAATAAATATGACATTGATGGTATATTAGACAAAATATCGTTACTGAAACATTGGAATCACTGAAAATGTGATGCAGATGTTCTAGGGTAACACCTGTCCCCTGTGAGGGACAGTCCCTCTTTAAGTTGTGTCCTGCAAACAAACTGAACAAATGGCAAATCTCCTGATATCTCAGCACAAACCCTCCCCCGATATCTTCTTAAATGGTAGCATAAAACAGTAATTTTGTATCTGAACACACCAAAATATCATAATAAACAGAATAAGCAACTGAAATGCTACAAGAATAGTTTGCTCTCCTGGCAAAAAGTGAATTGCTGTCCTTTGTACTGGCCGTGGGTATGTTTTGCCCTGCCAAATTACACGTTCCTAACACTAATGTCCCACTTTGTGCATTTGAAAAGGTGGCAACCCTAAGATGTGCAGGCGAAAAAACAGCGACAATTGGGTATCCGTCAAGCACATAGGTGGATTGAGGTAGTGAACCGAAGGGAACAGAACACTAGAAATGCGAAAGCATCATACGTACACAAAGAAGATAATAATACAGTAGTAGCGACAGCCCCCCCCACCCCCCTACCACCTCCGATACCACATCCAGGATATGAAGCGGGAGGGCAGGCTAGTCCCCCCCACGTTATCCTGTGGCAACAGAGGTATCACAATGACCAAATGTAAGAGAAGCTATTGAAACCACATCCCGAACTCGTAACATACCTAGGGACACTCAAGTAAGAAGACAGTCACTAGAACAGAGTGAGGATATCTGTCAATTAATTGAAGTACCGAACCCTCATGCAGGACAGGAAGGCCAGGACCCAACTCCCTTAGTGTATAGACCGTGGACACCAGAAGATATCTGTAAAGTCACAGAGGGAATTCCCCATCTACAAAGTAATCACTATTCACCATGCAATACCCCTGTATCTTCTGATAGAAAAGCAAAGGGGGAATGGCGGATGGTACAGGATTTACAAGCTGTAAATCATGTAATAATACCTAGGGTACCGATGGTGCCAGACCCACACACTATATTGAATGCTATGAACCCGCCACAGAAGTATCTTACCGTGGTACATATAAGCTATGCTTCCTTTTCAATACCTATACATCCAGATAGTCCGTATTGTTTTGCATTTACATTCAGGGTAACAGATACAGCCATACCCGGCTATCGCAGGGATACTGTGAAAGTACAACGATATTCTCACAGGGGATGGCTAGCAACATTCCGGTGTTTACTCCACCCGAGGCCAGTCAAGTTCTGCTTTATGTGGATGATATTCTGCTTGCGGCCCCTACCCAGCAGCAATGTAGGGAAGATACAATAGCATTATTGAAATATTCAGCAGAACAGGGACATAAATTAAGCAAGCATAAATTGCAACTACAGAGAATACAGGTCAAGTACCTGGGATATGTGGTATCCAAGGAGGGTAGAACATTACATGACGATAGGAAGGCAGCAATTTCACAAGCACCCAAGCCAACTACCAAGAAGGGAATGATGTCCTTCCTGGGCCGACTAACATTTGTCAAAGCTGGTTACCAAACAATGCTTTGGAATCTGCTCTATTGTCTGCCTTAATCTTTAATACACCTATGGCAGCACAACATATACTACACTGGATTCCAGTAGCAGAAACAGCTTTCTGCAGACTAAAACGATTGATAGCTTCAACATCTGTATTAGGTCTCCAGAATAATCATAACAGATGTTGTCAGACTGTAGATTGTAAGCAGAGATATATGACGTCAGTCTTCATGCAACAGCATGGAAGTAAGCAACGCCCCATAGCTTACTACTCATTGCAGTTGGACACTGTGGCATGGTCAGTGCCACATTGTGTACAGGCAGTTGTTGCAGCACCCATGGCAGTACAGGCCTCGGCCTTAATGTTATTATTCCACCCTCTCACTGTGAGAGTGTCTCATGCAGTTGCGATCATTCTGCTGCAAGAGAAAATAGCATTCCTGACCCGTGCTAGACATCTGTCTTGTTTGACCATACCCCTGAGTCAACCTCATATGGTGATTGAACGTTGTACAACATTAAACCTATCAACGTCACGTCCGACACCTGTGTATGGCACACCACACAGTTGCCTATATGAAATGGAAATAACTCCACACAGACAGGATATCACTGATATACTCTTAGATGATGCAGAGGTGACAGTTTATGTGTATGGATCATGTAGAAAGAGTCCTACAGGAAAGAATCAAGTAGGTTATGCAGTAGTTATTGATAATGAGATTGTAGAACCCTGCAGCATAACGTGTCTGCTCAAGCAGCAGAATAGATAGCTTTAACACGCGCTTGTACTGCAGCGTAACACTGATGTGTGCACATTTATACCGTTAGTCAATATGTTGTCTGTACAGTGCATGTTTCTGAGCAGCAGTGGAAGAATACGGGAATGATAACATCCACCGGTAAACCGATTAATCATGCGCAATTGATCTTGAATGCATTAGATTCCATTCAGTTACCCACTAAAGTAGCTAATTGTAAATGTGCAGCTCATACAAAGCAACAGGATAACAGTAGGAAAGGTAAGGCATGAGCTGATGCAGCTGCAAAACAAGCAGCCTCACAGTTGGAAAGTGTCTTTTTGAATGAGGAATGACAATCCTCAGACATTCTAGATGTAGAAATGTTACAAACAATGCAAACATCAACTACGAAAGCAGAAAAGCAGACGTGGGTATGATGAGGAGCAATCCTTGAAGACAGACTGTACATATCCACAGTGAGAAAGCCAATATTAACGTCTAATGTATTCAGATATGCGGCTTTGTTGAGCCATGGGTAGAGCCATGTCTCAACAAGGGGGATGGTACAGTTGGTTAACAGAATACCCCTAACATCGAATTAGGAACCACATACAAACATCATGAGCAGCGTGTCATATTTGCAGTAAACATCATGCACAGGGAGCATGTAAACCGAAGGAGTGGGTTTACCTACACCACCATAACCGTTCCGTACTATTTGTATGGAGTTTATACAGCTGAATAAATGTGAAGGGAAGAAATACTGTTTAGTGATTATAGATATATTATCAAAATGGGTAGAAGCATTCCCAACCAGGAATCCGGATGCAGCAGCAGTGGCAAAGGTCCCAGTAAAATAAAGTATCCCTAGATCTGGCATACTGTAAAGAAGCTACAGTGACAATAGAACACATTTTGTGAACCAGACAATCCAGCAACCTGGGGGATTATTTGGTATTTCCATGAATATAAATTGCATGTACAACCCACAGTCAGCATGACTGGTGGCGCGGTACAATGGGATCCCGAGAAATAAGTTGAGGAGGTTGGTGGGTGACACCCAGATGAGTTACATTTGCTGTCTACCTCTAGCATTGCTGAGCATGACAACAGTTCCAAATGTAAAGTGTTTGACCCCCTTCGAAGTAGTATTTGGAATGGCATATCATGTGCCAGAGTGGAAAGCTGTCATGCCTGCAGAGCTGGAGGTCGATGGCTCATTAGCAGGTGACATGAGAGGATTGTTAACCAATAACACTGTTTTGCAGTTAAAGTCTTTTACAGATAAAGAGCAAGAAGCCGGACGCATAGCTGACTCCAGTATCCTGTGTGTATTTCACTGTTATCCAAATAAGATAATTGCCAAGTCCAACGTGTGAAGGTCTGTACCAGGTACTGTTGGCAACGCCTACTGCAGTAAAGTTTGCGGAGAGAGGTCGTCCTGGGTTCACCCCACATGTTTCAAACCGGTAAAGGATATCAAGTCTGATTTACATCTTGTAGCTGATATACCATAGAGACTGAATCACCCGGGCCAGACTGTATAACAATACAAAGCAACCCCAAAGACATTTGGTTTACTGTCCTACTGATCATACACCTATTAACCATGTTTGTGTTACATTTGCTGGGACCTTACGTGCATCTAACTACAGGGATACAAATAGTGATACGTGATGAACTGGCCACAGAGTGGCATCCAAACTATCACACATACCTAGGCATGACGCGTGTGCATGTACAGACTATGAACATTTTAAATTGCTGTGTTTGTACTGCCATACCTACATCATATGGAGGACTTCCGATGTATGTTGTCCCCTTGGGGATAGATTGAGACTTGTGAATATTTACACTTTGATACAGGTTCTGTGAGATCACAGGACAAAGTGGCACTGTACTTACCTGTTACACAAAAAGGAATTATTTGTTTTCATAAACATGATACAGTTCAAGTTGGTGGGAGTATTTGTAACATAACTGTGTCTTACAAATGTCATATAACAGCCAAAGATCACAGTACTAGTTGTAGCACCATTCATGATTTGTGTTGAAGCTTCATGAGAACAACGTGGAAAGATGTGCAGAAACATCCTGAATTGTATAAACAGTCCTCTGTTATAGACAGGAAAATGTTACATGCAGAGTTAACCGCATCAGTAGTAAAGTAGAATATTGTTATTTTGTTTGTGGGAAAAAAGCATATCAATGGTTACCTGAGAATTGGTCCAGCAGTTGTTTTTTGGGTTATCTGGCTCCAGTCACATGACATACTGCACAATTGCCTCTGTGCGAAGCGAACTATAAGACATATAGCTCGAAGAACTGGGAACACAGTCGAGAAACCTACTAATCCAGTGGGTGAAATGGAAGCTGTTCTGAAAATCCATTTTTCTGCAAGAGATAAAGGAATATTGACTCATATGGACTTGAGTGACAGCGTTATATCCTGGGCTGGAACACCCCAGCTTGTGGAGTAGTGAAATCAATCAGGGAACAGAGGAAGTTGTCAAAACCTGTCGGAGGAATGAGCAATGTGACTTTTGCTCTTGAACTTGTGACTGATGAACTGGATGCAATGAGAACTGTTGTGTCACAAAATGTAATAGCGCCGACTGCACCCTGGCGGCGAGTATGCGTCTTGCTTATCAAAGAAGACGCTGTGTCTAAGTACCACATAATAAGAACAATATCAACGCCCACCTAGAGGTAATACAGCAGGTGTCATCCATGGCGGAACCAGGCCCAAACCCACTGGAACCATTTCCACAAACCATTTGGTGGATGGGGTTCAGTCATACTGAATATCTTGATTGCCATTTGTGTTGGTCTGGTCATAGTGGGAGCATGTGTCTGTGGGATACTTTGCATGTAAGTATTAGTCAGGGACTCTGTCGACATCTGTAACCGAGACTATGTATCAAGACCTGTAGTGGTATTTGTTAATACAAAATGAAATCCTTTCTGAAATGTACAACAAATTGACTTGCCTAGTTAAACGCGTTCCAGAGAGGAAGAGGCTAGGGAATGAAATAATGTTATATATGTTTCTGGATAGAATAGAAGCAATCAAAGGAGGGAGAATGTTAGCAAAATATATATTTAAACATATATATGATGTAGTTTAGAAGCAAATAGTGTATAATGCATATTCTATTTTACAATGGCAGTAGAATATCATGCATGTAATTGCCTGTAGTGTAGCTGCAGTGTGATTGAACCCTGACCCTGGCAGTAACCAGTGCAGCAGGTGTATGTGTCATCTGGGTTAGAGAATAATAAAATGTACAGGTATATCTGTCATCCTTCCACTGAGGAGGATGGCCTTGTGAGCTCTATCTAAGACAGAGTACAGCTGCTCACCAGAGAGACAAAGGAACCTAGTAGGAAAATGAAGTGACGACCGGATCTGAACAGTGTTGGAACCTTGACAGAGCAGAATTTACCAAAGGACATTCTAATTGACTATGCTCAAAGGCTGTGCTATCCTCATGGGAAAACATTTAATAAGCATTACCTTAGCACTGTTGTAGGAATACAATGTATTGTGGACTATAGTGATGTAAATGCCCTGTGACTGACCACATCATCAATGTGTGCAAAAGATTATTGTAAACACAATACTCATACAGCTGTTACATGTATAGAGTAAGACAAACTCTAAACTTGTACTGCATAGTTATTTGCCTCCTGGTGCACAGTAGTAAAACGTTGTTAATCTGAGCTTCCTGTGTTATTGACTGTCAGTTTGAACAGACGAATGAGTGTTACAGTTTGATTTAAACAACTTAATTGACAGATGTGTATGTTCTAGCATGGGAATAGGTCAAGCCAACCACCACAATCACCATGTGTACCACATACAAACAGCCAGTAACACGCAGTAGTAGTGCATGAAGGCATACGACTGTGGGAATAGTACAGGACATATGGCACGTGCCAAGTGCAGATGCATGACACAAACCCCAGGATGGGTGTCCCTGCAAAGAGGAACATGTGCCAACCACACCTCCCACAGATGTACCGGCAATAAAAACACATGCCAAACACACAGAAACACTACCGTCCAACACGACTGCAACGGAGGCTGGTCAAACACCAACATGAAGCATGCACAAACAGGGACTTGTAATTGTTTGCCTTAACACCCCCATAGGCCAAAGAAGAATAGAATGGACATATGCATGTAATGTTGTGAAGGATGTGTGGTAGTCCTCAGTATCACAGTGTTAGGGACACAGATACACTGTCATCAACTGTGACGGTATGTGCACTGTAGACAGCATACCTGCAAGTAATACAGAGGAAAGTTCAACAGGTTTATGTTGTTTTGTGGAAGCACATTTGACCTACAGGAGATAATTCAGGAGTCCAACAACATACTTCTGCTTTAACATATCTTGTGGCAAAATGTAAGCCAATAAATATACATGGTTTTATTTTTAATACATAGTAATAGCCTATATTCATGGTACCTAATCTGAAATAGTCAAGCCCAGAAAACCAGCAAGTGGAACAAGGGTTGAGATGGAAGGGGGGGTCTCCAAAATGGCCCAAACGGAGCCCTGTAATTGCTAAAGCCAGCCTGCCAACCCATATAGCTCTTTTATACTTGGTGGCTCTTAAGATGCTTGTCCTTAATACAAATTTGTCTTTGGAAGCTCCTCCCAGTCTCATCTCATCTGATCATACCTAGTGAGCATTAGAAGACCAAATTGGGAAGTTCCTCCACTCAGACTGCTAAAGCCAGAGTTATCCTCTCCTTCACATCTTCTTGTCTGCTTAGTGCACAGTTCAGTATCTAGAAGTATCAACCCTTTTTTATCCATTTGACTTTTCTGGGATAATGACTACCATTCATTAGGGAGCCTTTCGTGCAGTTTGTGTATTCTACCATGATTGCATAAATCCTCTGTTGTATCTACGTTACCAGTCTAAGCACAAGGTGGAAGGTCACCCTGCTAGTTTCACCACTGTTGCAAGCCTTTTTAAAACTAGGTCTCCTAAGATAGTATGTTAACTGCCTCATCCTCACTCACAAATAATGAATTTATTCACAACACTAGTAATTCTATCTGTGAGAGATATCAAGCTAGGCCACAAATTCTTGAACAAAATGGATTAAAAGAGACTATAATTCTAGAAGGAGCCAAGTAGGGAGAAGGGAGTGTGGAAGAAATAATGGAGGCATTAAGTAAAATAAGGAAATATTGTTATACAGTCAGAAAAAAGTATTAGCAATAAAATATTAACAGGTTAAGAATACTAACATGGAATGCAAACGGGTTCATGGATGAAACTAAGAGGAGAACAGTATTGGCCTATGTATATATCTAAATATGAAGTTCAGATTGCAATGATCCAGGAGACGTACTTCAACAAAAAGGAACATGAGCTGTTCATATTGAAATTTTGTAGGGATGGATACTATGAGAGTGCTGAAGGTGAAAGGAAAAAGAGAAGTAGTCTTATTGATAAGAAAAAAACACTGACATAAAAATAGATGAAGAAGGGCAGGGCCACTTTTCCTCGATACGGGGATATTGGATGGGGAGTGAATAACAGCCAGTGGTCACATGACTCCAACAGTAAAGCTAATAAATATTACCTGCATTATGATGAAATCACAGATTTCTGTCAAGGGTTACTACTAGCAGCCAGGTATTGGAACACAATAAGTCAATAGGAAGATGTAACAGGAGGTCCCAGGACCAACACAGCATCATTAGGGAGGTAGATATTTAAATAGTTACTGTAGAATATTTGGAATAAATAACATGGTATTATTAGGCAAAGGAGGAAGAGAATACACTTTATACATCATGTTTCAATATGTGGGCAAGACAGTAGAGGTGTTAAGTTATTCAGCCAAGGGAGGGTCAAAACTTATCCCATAATAATTTCAGACCATGTCCCCTGGTGATAGAGATATAAAAGACAGAAGGGACATCATGGAGCGGCACTGGAGTTTTCCATTATAGCTGGTAAAGAATGAATGGTTTGCCATGTTGTCAGAGTAAATGCTGGGCAATTTATTATATGAGTTAGAGCTAGATAGACCAAAACTTTCAAAAGCATGGGTTAGCCTACAAGTTACTTTCAGAGTGCAAAATGAAATGAAAAATAAGGAATATTGGGAGAGCTATAATAAAAAGTACAAGGAAGGGCTAGAAAAACTAAAGAAAGCACAATGGAAAATGGAGAGCTACCCACAAGAGATGGAATAATTTAGACAAACATATGGTAGAATATTTACTTTTAATGAATACAGGGCAATCTCATTAAGACATTTATATTTTTATAATAATCCCAAAGGAATAAAACGTTTAGCCTTATATCTTAGCTAACAACCAGATTGGATGATAACAGTTTACATATCCAGTGAAAGGGAATATAAAGAAGCACCCAGATGGAATTATGAAAATATTATGGAAATATTAAAAGACTTCTACACAGTTCTTTATAATGATAACACACTTCAGGGATAGGAAAGGGCAGAGGTTGATAGGTACTTGAAAAGTTTAACACCACCAATCTTGAATGAAACCCAGAAGGAAAACCTAATTAAATTAGTGAAGAAATAAAGGAGGCAGTGCTAAGAGAGCAAATAGGAAAAGCTGCAGGGTGGGAGAGTATTCCATTTGACATTAGGAAAAGGAAGTTGGAAAAAATAGTAAAGGTATAGTGTGCCACATTTAATAATATACTGAAGTGGGGTGGATACCACAGTCAGGATTACTTGCATAAAATTAGACCCTCTTAGTAACAGCCTGCATATCATTGCTGGAGCCTTCCTGTGTCCTGACATCCTGACAGAGTGCTCTTCAAACTATCTGGAGATATACAGAGCTGAGTATATTTTTCTGGCACTTCAGAGTTGTGTACTGGTAATTGTTGTTTGACTAATTTTATATAATTGCTGGCTGACTTCAGAGTTGGGCACTGTTATTTTTGCTTCACTGTATAGTTTTTTCTGATCTCTGCTGAAGGTGTTGGTTTTCCCATATCCACCCTCCCTATGCCTGTCTTGTT
This sequence comes from Protopterus annectens, assembly GCF_019279795.1. Taxonomy (NCBI): domain Eukaryota; kingdom Metazoa; phylum Chordata; order Ceratodontiformes; family Protopteridae; genus Protopterus; species Protopterus annectens. The sequence continues at coordinate 645,004,398 of NC_056747.1, forward strand.
GTTTAAATTTGAAGGCTTTTGCAGTTGCCCATCCCCACTGTAGATTTGATCTGGGACACACCCCCCAGTCCAATCTCTTTACCTCATTCTACCTAATAGACTCCTTCTGCACTTGTTTTGAGTCATTTTTAATTTAATTGCATTTTTTAAACTGTTTGGTCTAACGTTGCTACATACCCAAGTGTGCTAGCTTGCACTGCATTTGAATTGTTTTTACTGCTGTTTTAGCAACTTTTCTGTAAATATATATATATATATATATATATATATATATATATATATATATATATATATGTATATAGAAATAACTTTCCTGTAACTAGTGTAGTCCAGATTCAGATTTGCTGTATCCAGGAATGCATGTAAGCTTCTGAGCCCCCTTCAAGCTTTCTGTTTTGGAGGGAAGCCTTCTAGCTTATCAGTGGGAGTGGTAAGCACTAGGTAACCTATCTACCACATAAGGAGTGGTTCTGGCCCAGAAGTTGTAGTTATTGGCCGTTTGGGCAGTTTTTCCATCTCTCTCAACTTTCTGATTTAAAAGCCCGCATTTGCACTTGTTCTCCCCCCCCTTTCCTGTAACTAGTTTAGTCCAGATACAGATTCTTATTTTTAGCACTTGAATTTGCTTATTCGTAATCAGCACTTGTTCAGAACTTGTAAGCACTAAATAACCTATTAATTACTACAGCACTCAACCTTCCTCATTACCTAGAAGAAAACAGTTTTGGTACTTACTTTCCTCACTTGCTTAGAGAAAAACAGCTCTTGTACTCACTTTCCTCACTTATCTAGAGGAAAATAGTTTTTTATTCAGGCATGCCCAGGGGTCAGCTCCCAGTGTTCTCTCCTGTCTATCTGATGAATATGGGCATTTTGGAGCAATGCAGAAATTGCCTCATGTACACAGACAACCCTCTCCTCCTACCACCCAACACTACAACCTGTGTGAAATGCACTTATCTAGCCAAACTGGAGGTAAAGCTCTCTCCAACCAAGACTGAACTTGACAGTCAAGAGGAGAAGGTAAACACTTGCACCACACCACACTCATCACATAGTCTCACTAAATCTACACCACCAAAATCCACACATAGAAACACAAAAACATTCACGGAGGCTCTCAATAATAATCTGCTCAAGCAACAGAGACCTCCAAAGCAGAAATGCAAGCAATCTCCACCCCCCCAACACAACCTAAATGACACATAGCCCGCAGACTCAGTGTGCCACTCAACCACAGCCAGTAAGGCAAAACAACATACCCAACACACTAGTCATAGGTGACTCTATAGTCAGGCACACTGATGTCCCACTCACCAGGCTAAACAAGGAGAAGGTTACTGTCAGCTGCCTGTCGGGTACCAGGATCCGCCACATAACCCACGCACTCAGGTCACGCCACAACAAGTACAAATATGACTCTGTCATTGTCCATGTTGGTGTGAACGACCTGAGACGTACCTCCCTGGACTACATGAAAAGAGACATGGAAGAGCTCTCCGATCTTGTAGCCCAGGCAGGTATGACCCTAGCCCTGAGTAGCATTCTGCCATCACCCAGAATGATGCTGCAGTACAAGGACAAAATGATTGATTTCAACAATTGGCTAAGCTTCTGGTGCCATTCTAAAGGGATCCTGTATCTGTCTGCCTGGGATGACATGGTCGACAGACCACTATGCTTTGCCAGAGATGGCCTGCACCTGTCATCCCTGGGATTCTGGATACTAGCTGAGGTTCTTGCTGCCCCTATAGTGCCTTTTTTAGGCAAAGTTCAAATGACAAATTCACCACCGTAACAGGAACAGGCAAGCAAAAACTGAGGGTGATGCTACCCAATGCTAGAAGCATAAATCACGAAATGCACTCACTCGAGGCACTCCTTAAAATGGAGAACATCAATATCTGTGCAGTGACTGAGACCTGGTTCAAGGCTCCAGAGAGCATCCCTGCACTACCAGGCTATAACTCATACCACACTTTTCAGCCATGTAACCTGGACCGGAACACCAAAGATGGAGGTGTGTCCATATTCATTAAGGATATCCACACCTCCAGGCTAGTTGCTCAGCATAATGCAGCCGAGGTTGTCCAAGTGAAACTAACTCTGGACAAAACTGCAATCCAAATTGTAGCTTGCTACAGATCACCCACCATGCCCCAGGATTCCCACTCCTCTTTTCTTGATGTACTGGAAAATATTAGGGTTCAACCAAACACCCTAATAATGGGCAATTTCAACTACCCCACCATTAACTGGGAAAACTACTCATGTACCAACTCCTTTGCTCAACGCTTTCTGGAATTCACAAACTCCAATGCTCTGGGTCAACTTATCCACACCCCCACCAGGGGCAACAATATCCTAGATCCAGTCATTACCAACATGAGTGACCGGTGTTCCACACCTGAAGTCAATGCCTCATTGGTCCGATCCGACCATAAGCTAATTACCCTAGATATCCACATCCTGCCCCCACCCCCCCATTAAGGAAACCATGGTAAATAATTTCTCCAAAGCCAACTTCATGCTTCTTAAGACAGAAGTGGTGAACTTCATGACACCCATGTAGATGGACAACACAGTTACGACTACTGAATCCTACACAATTGCACTTTATAAGCACTTACATGAGTGTATGGATTGTGCTATCCCAAACAGAACCAAGACGCTATCTTCCAAAAAAAGGAAGCCAATCTGGTGGTCCCCTGCCATAAACAAACTGTACAACAGAAGGAAGAAACTGTTGCAAAAGAGAGTAAAATCCCAGGAGTGGAGGAGCTCCTTGGTCAGCCTCAGTTAGAAGCTGCGATCCCTGATAAAATCCTCCAAAGCTAGTTATGAAAACAAAATCGCCACTGATTCTAAAGACAACCACAAAGCATTCTATAGCTATGTCAAGAATCTCAATGGCAACACTCAGATCTGCTCTGAGTTACAGCACAATGGCACTAAATATACAGACCCAACTGATATTGCCAACATCCTGGCAGATAGGTTCAGTGCTAACTTTACCCCCCTCTCACCCCCTAAAGAGCCCATCTCTATACCGGAAGAATGCAAAGTTCCTGTAATCATGGCTGCATAGGTAAAAACCACACTCTCCAAAGCCAAGAACACAGCATCCATGGGACCAGACAACATCCCAGGCTGCATTCTACATGAACTACAGAACGGACTGGCACCCCACCTATGTACCATGTTCAATCATAGCCTCACCTCAGGCTTTGTCCCTGCTGAATGGCGCACAGTGATGGTTATCCCACTCCACAAGGGGGGGGAGCCACCATGGACCCCAGGACCTACCGCACCATTAGCCTGACGAGCCTGGTCTGCAAGTGCAAGGCCATGGAGCATATCATCATGGAACCTATAAACAAAGACATTGGTAATCACCAAACTCTGGACCCCACCCAGTTTGGGTTTGTAAAAGGCTGATCATGTCTCCTAAACCTGATAGACTTCTTTGAAGCGGTCACCAAAGCTGTAGACAAGGGTAAGGTGGTTCACACAGCCTATCTAGATCTTACCAAGGCTTTCGACACCATCCCCCACTCTGGAATTATAGATAAACTCACTAAACTAAGTATAAATCCCTATGTTACAAGATGGGCTGCCAACTGGCTCACTGACAAAACCCACACTGTGAAAGTAGCAGACTCCAAATCCGACTTCAGACCAGTGACAAGTGGTGTACCACAGGGTTCAGTCCTGGGTCCCTCTCCTGTTTGGTATCTACTTCTCTGAAGTACAGGCTAACACAGAAGGTCTTTGGCTAATGAAGTTCGCAGATATCTGCAAACTAGGAGCCATAATCGAAACTCCTAACGATGTGGACATCCTACAAAAGGGCCTCACTGAGACAGATGCCTGGTGTCAAAGCCATGGCCTCAAGCTCAATGCCAAAAAGTGCATTGTCATCCCCTTTGGTAAAAACTCTGTATCCATGAACTACAACATAAGTGGTAGTATACTTAACACTGAAAGTGTGATAAGAGACCTTGGGACACAGGTGGACAGTAGTCTCTCCTTTGATAATCACATCACCTCAGTAGTTAGGAATTCCTTCTACGTGGCACACCTCATCACAAAAGGTTTCTCATCCAGAAAAAAAGAGGTCATTGTTCCCCTCTACTCATCACTCATTAAACCCATTATAGAGTACAACGCCCCTTTTGGTATGTACCTCACAAGACATCTACAACAACTGGAAAGGCCGCAGAAATACCTCACAAAGAGGATTACTGGCCTCAAACAGATGCCCTATGCAGATCATCTAAAAAAAACTCTAGCTTTACTCTGTCGCATATCGCCTACTCAGAGGTGATCTCTGCCTAACATACAAAGCTATGTCAAACCCAGAGCTGTTGGACATGCTCCACTTAAAGAAATCCCAATCCCTCCGAGCTACACGCTCTAGGGACCTAAACCTTGTCACCACAATAAACAGAACATGCTGGAGAGTTAGATTCCTGTCCCAGAGACTTCCCATACTCTGGAATAAACTACCTATCTATATCAAACAAAGCTCCTCATTAGCACTCTTCAAGAAAAATCTTGATGATTGGATGGGAAATAGGAAATTCACCCTGGGGATCACCTCTGCTCGACAGTGACACGGGAAAATAATTTTCTTGGGTGGCAAAAGCCAGGGTACCTTTTTGTCTGGGCTTGTATAGGCCCCAGGGCCAATAGCCTAGTACCTACCTATGAACCTATGGAAAGAAGTTGTCAAGGTGATATTATTGAAAGAAGGGAAAGACTCATCTAACCCTAGATCATGCAAGTCCATATCAATTTCAGATCATGATTATAAAGTCTTTACTAGGCAAGGTTTTAATCAGAACTATTGACATTGATCAGCGTGTTTTTTTAGGGAAGGCAAATATTTGACAACATTAACAAAGTTCTTATGATACAAAAAGATGCAGGGGAAAATGGTAATTTCTTGATACTAGGGGAACTAGATGCCAAAATACCTTTGATATGATCTGATGAGCTTTCTGAATAAAGTGATGGATTCATCTGGGCTCCCACAGAAATGGAGAAAATTGATTGGTAATATAGACGTAGGATCAGTAGCATGCATAAAGTCATGTTTGGGGATCTCTGACTATTCTGAATTAAGAAGGTGCTCTAGATAGTGGTTCTATTTCATCTGTTGTCTGTACTTTATTTAGAACTATGGGCAGCCAATATTCAAATTGAGGCTCCCCAGAAATTTGCCTTATTTACAGATGACATAATACTATACCTTAGCAACCCCAAATAGTAGCTTGTAATAATGACAAGGATACTTAACAGATTTCAGACCATAACACGCTGCGAGATTAATAAAACCAAAACAACGTCTATAGTACTAAGTAATATACCATCCAACGATTAGAAGAAAAGTGTCCATACTTGTGGGAATATATGTGAATGATATATGCTACCTTAATATAAACAGACAAATATATTTATAAACAGACAAATATATTTTATTAGCTGCTGTAAGATTAGTGGCATACCTTAAAAAAAAGCTAAAACTGTTCTTTTCTAGGAAAATGCTAGGGTGCATTGGAACAAACTATTTTTATCCATAGATCATGTAGGGTTTCCTGACCTAAAGGAATATTTTATAGCTACACAAATTAGATTAGTATATATTTTACAAGATAAAGTATGTAAGTCCAAATGGAAAAAGATGACTATTACAGAGGGGGAAATGCACTATTTAGGAACACAGTGGGATTTTGGAGACATTTTGAAGATGGTTATGAAGAGAAATGTGTACAAAGATATGCTCATTAACTGTTACATAAACTGAAGGATAGGAATAATTAAATTATATTATGAATGAATGGCAGAAAGTCATGCCAACTGGATATAAAAAATCAGAGCAGACCAAAGTGAGTACAAGGGATGATTTACTGAAGGAGGAGAAATCTAGAACACAGATTTGGAGGAAAATTGATGGGTGGATAAGATAATTATGTGTGAGGGAAGTAAAGACAAACTTGGGTTACATGAGAGAGGCTGACTGTCACATCAAGCACCAGTCACAGAATTAAAACAAAAGTTAAGATTGTGAGAGTCAGAAAGGGGAAAGATAAATGTGTTAGACCTGTAGACTCAATCAAATGCACAGGGTAGTAAAAGATGTAAGATAATAAGAGCATTTTGAAATCTAACAGAATTACAGTGACTAATATGAGATAAAGTTAAGGATTAAATGAAACAACAACAGCTGTGGTGGGTAATATGCTAGGTCCCTAGATAAGCCATTAAGTTCATACAGTTTAGAATTTTTGCCTGGAAGTGTTTAGACATTTATTTTTTAACTCCAAGCAAATGGAACAAAATGTTTCAATGGAAAAAAAATACATGCTGGGGGTGCAAAAGCAATAACAGAGGGACATGGTAACATGTATTCTAGTCAGGTTCAGGCACCTAGGCAGCATGACATTTCCCTGTGGTAGATTTGGTTGGGGACAAATGGCTGCAGTGACATTCAGCTGTACAGAAATATGGCTGTTGTGCATCCACTATGGGCAAAGAGAAGAATGTGGTGCCATGCCCACAGCTTCAACAACTAAATGCACAGGGGGAAAATAATGTCCATGGTCCCCAGGGCAACATTAGACAGCAGGTAGCATTGCAGGCATCAGCAGCAGACTGGCTAGTAGACATGTCAGTAGCAGTACAAATGCAGTGCTCAATGGGTAGTGTCTTCATAATTGGTATGTGTGGAGCATTACGCCCCCCCCCCATCTCCATGTCTAGTGAGCATTATCTAAACAGCATACTGGACCATAAATGAGACTACAGTAGCATGAAATATTTCCTCCATGTTGTAGCACGCTTCTACATGTTGTAGTTACATAAGCATATACTGTACACTGAGCACAAAAACCCATTATGTCTTCTGCCTCTATGCACTTGGTTATTAAAGCTGTGGGCACAGCAGTGTGTGCTTCACTTTGTCCATAGGGAATTCCCAGCAGTCATATTTCTCTGCAGCTGAATGTCACTTCAGCCATGTGTCCCCAAAGTACCACAGGAAATGCCTCTCTGCCTATATACCTGAACCCATTCTGGTCGTGTTCTGCACTAGAAGAATTCAATTGAGAAATCCAACAGGCATTGACAAAATAGCAGGGAGTGAAATTAGTTTTAATATAGAGCGCATGATGTTAAGTTGTGAAAACAAGTTAAATGTACAGGGACACATTCAAGGCCCTAATAATATTGATAATGATGGTGACAATAAAGGCCATTGCAAAGAAATGAAGTTTACACTGAAATCAACATTTAAGGAAATCAAAATATTAGCGAACGAAATAAAAGAAAAAGAATTGGGAGCAACAGCAAAATACAGAAGAAAACTAATGAAGAAAAATGGAATGCATAGGCATTATCAAGGATATAATTTTGAAAGAAGAACAGAAATTAGGATAAAAGGATATAAGTATGTGAAATATCCCTCATGCCAACAAGATAGATTCAATAGTGATGAGTCAATTAAAGGGGAAACAGTCATTAGGAAGTATAAGAAAACTGGGTCGTATAGGTATGCATATAAGCTATGGCACAGCTTGTTATTAAAATGTTTTTAATGTAGTTTAAAAGAAAAATGTAATCACTATGATACAAACTGGAAAACATTCACTTATGCATGAAATGTATGAAGATTTGTAGTCACTTGTACTGGGATAAGCCAATGATTATTAGCCAAGTAATACTGATAGGATATAGTCTGGCTAGTTATTGATAGAAAAGTTATCATGTACCATCCATGAAGAGTGCAGATATTGTTGATAAAATATCTAAGGAAACTAATTATTGAAATAAAACAGATGAGTCTGAAAAAAAAAGATTTTCTCATCTCTCAGGTTATCCTCTCCACCCCACTTTCTTCAGCCTCTTCTTTCAATCGAAGTACACAAAAAATTAAATATTTTCTCTTTCTCAACTGATCACAGCAGTAAGATTTGAAGTGGATATGGCTGGTTGCTGCAAATTATTCATAGCTTGGCTATAAAGACGAGTGAATGCACATCTTCCAGCCTGTTGTAATAATATTGTCTCCTAAATATCCAGTTTTTAATATTATGTAGCACTCGCCACAGCCAGGAAAATATAAATCCACCTTCCCTCCAGCATAAATACATTAATCTAATATGCTGCAGCCTTGCTCACCGCAGGTCTAGGGAAGTCAACATCTGCAACTGCAACCTTAGATAAGAGAGTACCTTTATTCACTTTTGTATGACTTCATCTATCAGCAACTCCAAAAGGTCTTCCACATGCAAGTAAGAAATATCACTTCCTTCTGGAACTCCCCAATGTCACAGAACCCTCACTAGACTTACTAACTGTTCAGCTCTAGCCAAAAGCTTCTTGGGATTTCTTGATAGAAATGGAAGTGTCACCCCTATGTGCATTCGTCTCATTTCTTCAGTTTAGAAGATTTAATCACACCCTGTTAGTTCTCCTTCTGAAGTTGTCTATAAACACATGGTTCAAACCTTGCTCAGTCCAAGTCTTCAGTCATAATTACCACGGTATTCAGCGTCTGTCTGTCTGTGTATGCTAGATTCTGGAAGGAATAAAGATTCAAACTAATCATCTGGTAGCAGATGCAAGTTCAGTGGCTAAAGAGGGAAAAAATGCTGCAGCCATTGTGTTTATCATCATGACTCATTTAGTACTTCCATACAGGATTTACAATCCTCCTGGGTTTCAAACACATGAAAATCCCCCTCCAGAAAGAAAAATAGCATGAATAAATATCTTTGAGAAACTACGGACAGGCAACTAAAACTTCAGTGCATATATACCTCTAAGTAGTCTTAAAATATTCCCTCTTAATATTTTTCAGTTCTTATAGATATTTTGACACCAAAGACCAAGTACATTGTTCACATTCTATATTCATGCCTGTCAGCACTTCAGATCATGGCTTCTAAGCAGATCTCATACTTAGGAAAAGCACTCAAAATTAAAGCAAATCAAGGCTAAGTACTCTACAAACAAGGATTACAAATGAATATGAATAACGTAGTTTGCAGATTCAGTGCATCAAATGAAGCACAACATATTGGGTATACTAGGCTGAAGTCTTTTGAAACGTAAAAGGAAGGAGCAGTTTTGATGGGGGACACTTTAGATCTACATAACCTAATAATCCCCTATAAGACAAAGATATATGGTGAAACTGCCTTTATTCTTTCTTAATATTACTGTAAGAGGGCATTACATGGAAAATGAAACAGAAGTACATAATATTTCAGAAATTATTTCTCCCTTTAAAAAACAGGAAGATTATTTGCTTCCAAGCTAAAACAAGTTTTATTCTAGCTGCATGGGTCTGACAACTTATGACTTTAGTGAGCTTAGGATAACTTTTGAGATGCCATACATTCTATTAATCATCATGTCTTTAGATATGTATCTGCCTTGGCAAACAACCAGTGGTGACCTATCAGCTAGAAACATGATAATGGGTTCCATTTAATATCTCTAACAGGCACTTGAAAAACAATATTTCTTGCATACTCAAACAGTGGTGGGCTGACTGCATTACAGAAATGGTAACCTTTTAAATAAACCACCGCATCTCTTTTCAGACAGAGAAAAAGTACTCAGTAGCATATTATGCCTTACAATATAGGGATGAGCGTAATGGAAGAGAATAGGAAAGGGCAAGAGTCAAGTGCAATAATTATACATTAGCAGAACTCACATACAATGCAAATCTAACAGAAGCTGTTAAAAGTTATGATTTTCTAATGTAACTATCCAATGAGAAAGTAATAGATGGTGCAAGAAGCACTGCATATTTCTCAGAAAAACAAGGATTTAGGTGTGAATTCAGTGGTTTCGCTACTCCACGTGTTATCAGAAATGGCAAGAGACGAGTTAAGCTATGTCAGCACACTGGTGGTTTACATGCATACTGACTCTAAAGCAATCTCAACCCAGTGCACCTGTCACCAGAGGAAATGGAACCCAAATTCATCAGATAGGTAGATATTCATGTGAAGTGGTTCAGCCTAACTTCAATTAGGTAACCCAATTATAAATTATTCACTTTGGGTAAGTGATTTGCAAATTATACAAAAATTCTAGTATGCCTTCGAAAGGTAGAGTGTACACACTCCAGATAAACAACCAGCAAGTCAGATTTCCCTAGCAAATGCCATGATGTAAAACATAAAGAGCAAACAGGAAAGCACTAATGGTTGTACCCCAAGATAGTCCAGAATTGCAGGATCCTGATTCAGTCCTGGAGAATGAGTCCGTCAAGTCTATGAATGAACCTAATTTCTACTGCTTGTATCTATGATTTCATCTTTTCAGTTAGTACTCAAAGTTTATCTCATCTGTGTAGATTATATCATTAATCCCCTTTATACCACATCTAACTTTTAAAATCTGCAACATCTGTGACAATCCCTGGCAAGCTTATATACCACTCCTCAGGAACCAACTTGGGATTAGTGTTTCTGTTTTGTTTTTGGTCAGAGAAGGTACAGAGGGACACTGTTTCTTAGGTTTCTTACAGACCGTCAATAATTAGGAGGTCTGAGAACTGCTTCTTAGGAGCCATCTTGGGATTGATGCTACTGTTTTGTTCCTGGTCAGACAAGAAGCAGAAGGGCATTGATTACCGATTGTTTCTAAGTGGGCGGTGTGTGTATGGGACTTCCCTGAATGGTCTGGTTACCATTTTGGTTGAAATTTCTTTAATTTACATTTTGGACTGCTGTGCTGACCTTCTGTATATGCTATGAGGTTATCCACCAAGAGAAAAATGCAGCAAGCCTACAGATCAAGTGAGACTGTGTGTCACCAAAGAACCTGTGAGCTGCATCTCATGAACCAGCCTGGGATTAATGCCACTGTTTCGCTGCTGGTGAGAACCAGAACAGAGAGACATTGATTCCTACCTGTATGCTGCTGCAGTAAGAACAGTACTAATAATAGCCAGGTAATAGTCAGTAAGAGAATCATCTCTACACATCATTATTTACAAACTTGGAATAATTCGTCTTGTTCTTTCTTGATGTCTCTCCTACTGTTACTGTGTGTGCTGGATTAACATTAAATTGAACTTTTGCTGTAATCCTCCTAGTATGTAGTGCTTTATATTTTATTTAACTGTATTATTTAGGGACCAGTACCAAGACATTGCTCGGGTTGGAGCACTTCTGTCATGTTGAGTGCTCTTGCTTAGTAATGTTCTGCTTTTACAGACAATAGCTATTTGGGCTAGTGCCCAGAGACTGCTCTGTGGTGTGCAATATGTCGGCTTGAATATTCACTGAAAAGGGTTTTTTAAACCCCATTTGGACTTTACCAGTAAACAAAAGGAAAATAAACTCTGACCCTAAAATTTAGTTCTATGATACTCGCAGCTCATTGCTGGTGCTTAGTGCTCATTCTGTTGTATTATAAGCTGAAGCTACAGAATCCAGTGCCTGGCAGTTGTTCCGCATTGTGCACAAGTGCCCTGCATAGTATTAGGAGGTATAACTCTATCAGCAGTTGTGTGATAGTGTCATTATTTTGTACAATATAGACTACTTTTGTCTTTTGACTATACTGCTCGATTAGCTACTAGCTAACCTAAGTTCAGAGTATCACCTAAATAAAAACTCATCCACAAGTATTCTGGGTCTGCTATTGTAGTCTCCTTCCAACCCCTGAGAACTATGACCAGTCTTAGTCATCCACCTTCTGTCAATATGGATGAACACTTTACTCTCACCCAATCTGTTGCCTGACTGATTGCTTTAAATGCTCTAAAGCAGAATAGCAACTTACTTATGCTTGCTTACTGTTCACTGTTTCTATTAATTGATGGTATGATCTTTGAGTGATGTAAATACGTAAAAACATGGAAGCAAACCTCTTGCATCAGCCCTGTATCAGTAAGCATGGTACATCCACAATACCACATCAATCACAACACACCACTAGGCCGGTAACTTATGCACAAGCTGCAAAGAAAAAAAAATGCCAAAGCTTCCTAAACCTCATTCTAAAAGACTCCAGCCCCCAGCACAAAAAAATATCTACTCTCTCTCCACTCACACATACCGCAAATCCACATAACATACCCCAGAGTCAACAGGAAATCAGGTCTAAGCTGTCTTCTTCCATACAGGGGAATGTTTTAGTCATCAGTGACTCTATAGCTAGGCATACAGAATCCTGAGTCACCAGACCTGACAAGAACAGGGAGACTGTAAGCTACTTGTCTGGTGCCTGGATCCATGATGTCAGAATGGCCCCAATGTCCCTTAAACCCGGCAAATGTGACTATGAACAAGTGGTGGACCAAGTGGTAAGGAATGACCCGAGAAGCTGTACCCAGATATGCATGATGGAATTTACTATGCATGCGTAAGAAGCAGAAAAAGACACTAGTCTTGAGTGGTATCCTTGCCTTCACCAAGAATGATGCTTTCATACCAAAACAAGATAACTGGCTTTAACAATTAGCTAAGACGTTGGTGTCATTCTAAGGGGATCATGTATGTGTTGACTTGGGATGACATCAAACATAAGACTTCCTCTAAACAGAAAGATGCCAGAACTTCAGGCCCTTCTGCAACTCAGACTCAATATTTGTGTAGCTATTGAGACATGATTTCAGTGTGATGACTGCACTCCCTCTGTACAAGGGTATAGCATCTATCATGCCATCAGGCCCTGTCAGAAGCACCATCACCTTCAGTCAAGCTAATCACAAACCTAATATGGATTAATAAACTGTATGACTAAAAATCTGCAAGAAATTCCCACTTCTTCTTGCTGACGTCCACAAGACATTTAACAGCATTATTAGAAAATGTAAAGTAGAATGTGATCTTAAAATAATTACATATACAGGGTCTATATTACATTCTCAAAAGCCGTCAATATCGAAGCTGATATTGTCGACACGAGAATAGTGAAAGCGCACAACATCAAACGTGTAAATGGAAATCTCCGTAAGGGGAGATTTCCATTTACTGCAATATAGTATGGTCTCGGAGTTGATATATTTAAGTTGTGGGGAGTGTGGGGAACACAGCGGGGCTTGCCCCCCTGCTTAAACACATTAGGGTACTTTTTTTTGTATAAGTTTGATGTTTGAAGACATCGACCATATGGTGTTCGATGGTTTCAACCGTCGATCTTATAATATAGACCCCACATACATTCCCTACAGAGTACTCTGTCAGAAATGTTGGTGTAACATATGTCTGTCTCTAAAGAAATTATTCTTTTGAACCAGGACACAGGATCTGAATGGCTTAGATATAATAAGACCTTAAGTTTAATGCTATAGGCTGTTAGGAAAGCAATCACTAGAACACAGAAATCAAGATCTAAACCAACTGCAAATGAAGTACTGAATATTGTAACTAAGGTAAAATAACTGGAGGTGGGATCTTTAGAAAAGGGAAAGAGCAAATCACATAGAAATAAATGGCATTTGTGGGAGCAATACATACAGAATAATGTTCAGGAGAAGGAGGAGTGAGGTTAAAGGGAAGGCAGGACTTCAACAATTTATGTCATGTTGGAGTGAATGGAAATTGTGAAAACATTATATATACTGCATGCAAACAACAATGGAAATGTTATGGTCTGTATGTGTACCAATGTCACCTTTTAAAATGTCATGTTTAATAAAGATGTTTAACAATATAGGGTCACCATGGATGCCAATGCAAGCTACTAATACTTCCTCAGTTATGTCAGAAAATTAAGAAACAATGTTCAAAAAATGCACTGATCTCATCGATAATAATATCTCATAGGTTCCTAGGTAAATACCAGGCCTAGGCTATCAGTCTGCAGGCTATTACAAGCCTAGCCAATGATCAGAGGTCAGAATTAAACCCTGTATCCTGTAGGTAAAGACATTAGCCATTATATCAAACCCTCCCCCCTGATCCCAAGGATATAGTCAATACATTAGCAGAAAAAAATGTTGTGCTAACTTTAACCTCCTACCCACACTGATGTCCCTGCTATCCCTTAATGTTTAGTTTCCTCTTAACTCACTTTGGAAAAAGTCTTAAAATCCCTATATGTCAAAGTCTATATATAATACTTCCATAGGGACAGACACTATACCAAGCTGAATTCTCATTAATACCAGACATTCACCACCCAATCCTGTACTTAAACTGCTCAATCTCAGGCTGTCATAGGGTTTGTGCCTGATGCCTGGAGAACAGCATCACCCCTATACAAGGGCAGCCCGTCTACGAACCTGGTAATTATAGGCCCATCTGCCTCACCCACCTTATAAGCAAAGCCAAGGAATGTTATCATACCAGAACTCTTTTTTTTTTTGTGGGCTTGGGTAACTTAAGTCATCTAGACCCTACACAGTTTGGCTTTGTGAGGGACAAGTCCTGTCCCTAGAATCTAGCAAGATTCCTTGAAAAGATTACAGAGGCTGTGGACAGTGGTCACTCAGTCCATGGTGCTTTGTTCAAACTGGCCAAGGGTTTTGGCACTATCGCCTGTGGTAACAAGAGTGAAAAATTAGACTACCTTCATTTAAAACCCCAGCATTTTCTACTGGATTGCAAAAGACAATTTAATGGCCATCCATCTACTCAAATCTTCTTTACATTCCACAATTTTACCATCATAAAAACATTTCCCTTACATACTAGAGTGTTAAATATTTCTACAACAACATTGCATACTTTTTCAAAAATAATCAATTTGCTACAACATGATTTGATGCCTTTTTCATTCAATGTAGCCTATGTTAACAGTCCCCAAGCCTTTTCTCCATTTCCTGTCCTTGTTTGTCATTATCCAGATTTCATCCCTTACATTGTAATGAGTCATTTCACAAACATTTTTACTGGTAGTTATACTGCTTAGAAATCTGTTCATTTTAAAAGCAAAATGCTTGTTCTGTACATTAACTACTTATGAACAATAGCTGTGATTCAAAGAACTTTCTCTGAAATTACAAAAATTGCTGCGGCCAAAAGTATCATTTTCCTCAATTATGGGAATTGCAGTTCAGAGACATATTTATCCATAACGTGGAAAGACCACATTCTTAGCTAATTTGCATGTCTCCGAATTACATGGTGTTAAAAACCAATAGTGCTAATCAGCACTTGCCTATGATAACCAACAATGGTAGCTTATGGACCTCTTTGGCCCAGCCCCCCATTTACTCTTCCACACACATTCACATATTTAAACACACACACACACACACACACACACACACACACACACACACACACACACATGCATGTGCACACAAACACATACACACGTGCACATGCACACAAACACATATACACACACACACACACACACACACACACACACACACACACACACACACACACACACACACACACACACATATCCCATACATGTCAGCTGTTCCAGATTTTACAGAACATCCCCGATTAGGCCTCTTATATTTGTTCTGCCCCTAATAAATCATGGATGATTACAGTCAGCCAATTATGGAAAACATTAGAGTTTCATACTTACTGTTTAGAAAATGTTTTGTGATGCAAAATCTGTTGTTCTATTAGCATTTTAGTGACTCAGAAAAATATTTAAAACTTTTCCCTGGTGTCTAATGCTCCCATATTACAGGCCTTGCTCATGAGTTTTAGAGGACTTGAGGGAAAAGGCAGCTACCCACCAAACTACATAAACACACACAAAAACATGCACACACACACACACACACACACACACACACACACACACACACACACACACACACACACACAGACATATGCATACACACACTGCACATGACACGCACACCCTACACCCAATCACATATACAGACACACTCACCTATCCACACTAACACGCAGCTACTCAAATGATCCTGTAACTAATCCCTGTACTGCGACCTCCTAGGCAGACACACACACACACACACACACACACACACACACACACACACACACACACACACACACACACACACACACACACACACACACACACACACACACACACACACACACACACACACACACACACACCATTAATTCCCTGCAGACACTTCATTAACATTGTTAGCAACGCTGATTTGCAAAGCTGAGTGATTCTCTAAATCACTTGGCTGCATAACTACCATAAGCAAAGGCATTTCCAGGGAGACCACATGGTTAATTAGCATAAACAACTCGCCCAGAATGTCTCATTAGCATTTACCTAAGCCATGGAGACAGTCTACTGTGGTGATTCTACAGACGTAGTATTGTTGCAGAATCACTTTGTTAGGGTTTATGCTAGCAGTAGCCCTTTCAGAATTCTAGCCAATATATATCATGAGTTGTTTTGCTTCTTCAAAGAGGAAAAAATCAACCTATTGCAGCACTCAAGCTTAAACATCAACATCTTAAAAATAACTTATTTCTACTACACTGTGAAAGCAAACATGTAATTCATACATTATGAAAAGAACTTCTGCCCAGTGCCTCTAGAGTTAAATAACAGTCTACATAAATTTTCTCTTTGGGTTCCTTGTCATTTTACTGCTCATATAATTAACATTTTGCATAGTACATTTTACTAATAACTCTCAACAGCATATGTACAGGCAATCATTCCCAAGATAGGACATTCAGAGGCATCTCACATGCACCTTTGAAAACTATAACATAAATATAAATAAGCAGGACATTAAACATAATTATTTGAGCAAAACGTCCATAATAGTAAATGAAATGTAGTCTATATAAACCTCTATAATTTGTTTGACTAGTTATAATATGCAGTATAAATGCAGACTTCTACTTCATAGCAAGCGTGTTAAATTCTGTCTAGTTATATTGCTCTGTTATATTCCATTGTATTCTACAATATATTTCCTATTCATATGGTTAAATTTCACTGTGCTATAATTCCACTCAACTTTAAATTCCATTTTATTGCCTTGTCTTCCATTCAGTTAAACGATGCTCCATTTCCTCTAGTCACTTCATAGTTTCTAGCACTTTGTCACAAATCTTACACATTTTCTGTCTGGTAGGATTTGTGCCTTCCATCTGGTCATAGAGATACCCCACTTTTGTCAGGCATTGCCATTCTAAGTCACTTAATGTAAACATAAAGCAAGCCAGTCAAATTAACCAAACTACTGATGATTTCAATAACATTTAGTCACAGACCTTTCCTGGCTCTTTATCAGTGGAACATTGTTGATCATGGTGGCTCCATTCCAGCTCATGACCACTGTCACCTTTATAATACCTCAAGTTTATCACAGTATTAATTTCTTTCACTACCAACCAAGAGATTGCACTCTTACTTCTGGACTCACCTAAAGCGACATTGCATAAACTAATTTAGTTTAGATATTAAGCAGTTTTAACTTCTCTGTAGATGAAACTGCCAGAAGAGATGACCAGCTTTGAAAAGCACCATGCATTTGTATTTTGCCCTACAATGTTTGATTGGTAGGTACCTCATGTCATTTGCCCTTTGGAAATAATACAGCTAAAAGCTCTAATCAGACTGAGCATGATATGCCTGTGCAGATAATTCTGAAGATTTACACAGGATCACAACTGATGTTCACAGGAATGCAAAAATGACATTTTATATGCAGATGACCTCAAAAATCTGTTAATCTGTCCTGTGCTATCAGAATCCACAAGTTCATTAGTTAACAATGCTCCTTTAGTGGCTGGCATATGAAACACCAGCTCAAGTAGTGCTAACAAATCAAGTGTCATATTCAACCATTACAAGCGGCTAAAAAGGTGTGTGTGTGTGTGTGTGTGTGTGTGTGTGTGTGTGTGTGTGTGTGTGTGTGTGTGTGTGTGTGTGGTGCATACAGTTATTTTAATGTGTAAAAAGGATCCTTCTCACTGGGTAAGTTAACAAAATGTTGTGCCCATGTACTGAAAAGGCTTTGCTTTCTTGTAATTTCTATTGTTTCAATGCCTTCTTCTATTTTATATATTGTGGTGTATTTTTTTGTACACTGTGTTTTAATTATCTTCTGCTTTCAACTGCATATTTAAACTAGGAAAGAGACCACAGCTGCTTCTCTTGTGAATCACAAAGAAGTTACATTTTTACCCATTCTCCTACAGTGTTGCTGCTGTGTTTTTAAATTCAACTGTCTCGCTAGCTGCTCACCCATTCTGTTACTTTGACTTACATATTTTCTTCTGTCTTCTGTGTCATTGGCTATTATCAGTAAGCACAAAATTACCATTTTGTGAAATCACTCCCCTTCAGCTATTGACATTGATTGGCCATCCCATCGTATTCCATACAGCTAGAATACTAAGTGCCCACCCCCTTCCAGTCTGTCTTGCTCTTTTAAAATGAGTGTATCTCCCCATAAATTACTAAAGCTTGAGTTAGCTCCTCTTTCTTTCATATCTAACTGCTTAGTGCACAATGCAACCCTTATGATATTAACCTATTTTTCCATCTTAACTTTAAAATCTGCAACATCTAGTCCAAGACCACCGACTGGAGAGCCTGCATTTTGCCTGTCAGTAGTCATCTTGGGATTAGTGCTTCTATTTTGCTTCTGGTAACAGAATGAACATAGGGATATTATTTTCTGGAGACTGCTGATCACCAGAAAGCCTGAAAACTGCTTCATAGGTGTTATCTTGGAATGTGTGCTTGTATTTTGCCCCTAGCGAGAGAAGGACATTGATTCCTGACTGCCTCTGATTGTGCAGTATGTGGGGGATCTTCCTGATTTGTCTGGTTGCTGTTCAAGTCATTTACCAGGAAAAGGCTACAATAAGTCTACAGACCTCTGCATCATCTGGAACAAGACTGTTGATCACCAAAAGCCTGTGTCCCAATTCTCATCTTGGGATTGATGCTACTGTCTTGCTTTTGGTGAGAGAATAAGCAAATGGGCATTGTATCCCAGCAGTGTGAAGCTGTGGTGAGATCAGCACTAGTGGTAGCCAGGGAGTAGCCAATCAGGAAAATCCCATCTTTTCCTCATTCTTGACTAAGCTAATTCTTTCTTTTCTGTAAGAACTGCTTGATTAGCTGCTGTCTATTCTAACTTCAGAATATCTCCCTAAATACTTCATCTACAAATCATCAGGGTTTATTTTAGCAGTTTCTCCTCAAGTGTTTGGTGGTGCACTGGATAGACACAGGCACCTTGAGTTGACATTTTTACTGTAAAAGCACCCTTGACATTTCACTAATATCTAGATGCACACAGGGCAGTTAGTTGCAGTAACAAGTACTGCCCCTAGAGTTGCAAACCAGATACTCTTGACATTATTTTATATTCTCACCATAACCATTTAATCAATAAAAAGGGGCTTGTCATGGATATGAACTTTTCCACTATCTCTATTGCCAGCTTGCTGGATATGGGCATCCTGAGGCAATGTAGAAAGTGTTTTGTTTACTAACAACCAGCTAATACTCAAACAAAATGATATGATATGTGAGAGCTGTATTTACACAATGTCACTGGAGGCAAAGCTGTCACATTAAAGCAGTCCTAATGTCAATCAAGTTGCCAGTAGTACATCTGCTGCACCCATCACACACATCATGAACTAGGCACATAGACCCACACATACTATAACCTTCCCAAACTCCAAAGATCTCCTAGATGAAGTACACATAAATACCCTCAGAGCCCCAATGCAAAAATAGGCAATGGGTATAAACTTCCATCTTTTTTTCTGAATGCTGTGATTAATTGTAGAATCATAGGGAATGGTAGGAAGGCATAAATGAGTCTTCCAGGTCATGGCAGGGATAACACATCAGCCATCAAATTTCTCCTTTGTCCTGCTGAGACAAGTAGAACAGGAGGAGAAACACATTCTCCCATACAGTTAACAAGTTATTCTCTTGATCTGAAAGAAGGACAGCCTTTATAATCCAAGACCTCTTGTAAATGATGATTATTCACTGAGTAGAGCTATTTCTGGGCAAAAATCTAAGATCTCCAAGACTTGGCTACCCTTGGCCATATCCAGGAAACATTAATCCCATGTGATGGCTCTCCAAGCCAGGGTTATCTTTTATAAACATCCCATCACACTCCATTTTGATCTTTTGATTAATGGGAACAAATGTGGCAGGCAAAGCAGGGTAGGTAATGCTCCATGACATCTGGGAGACTAGGCTGAACAGTCACATGCAAAGTAGGCAAATATCACAACTTGGAAAATGAAAGGGATTTATTCCTTTGCCAAAGGCGGAAGGGGAGTGCAGGGGATAAAACTCCTAACAGCTGGGTTGGCTTTGCTCCCCCACAGAAAACTAAATTCTGCTATTTTGGCATAAGATGATATTTTTCATTGCATAGTGATGTTTAGCTACTTTGAACACAACTGTTCAATTTAAATCACACTTGCCTGCCCCACCAGCTGTGTAGGAATATTTTTTTTTTTGGGGGGGGAATAACCTGACATGATCTGAAAGAATGTGTGGGTAGCTCGGATGAGTTATCAAAGCCCTCCATGTTGTCAGAGGCCTATATACTTTTTTTCACAACCCTCAACCAAGTTTTGAGAGGTTTTCTTAACTAGAACCTCCCTGGAAGGAGATATCAAGAATGATCGATATAAGCAATGTCATCCTTCTCAGGTACATACCTGAGTCTTCTGCCCTAGAGGTTCTAACACATTGGACCTGGTACTCACAAATATGGAGGAATGCTGCACCCCCCTCCACAATGTCATGTCCTCCCTGGTAAGGCCTGATCACAAAGTTGTCTTCTAAAAATCAATTCAGTAACCCCCAGTAAACTCTGTAGCAGTCAAGAACTATTTCAAAGCAAACTACTTCTAATTAAGTGATAGCTTATCAGAATCCAATGGCCTTCCCAACCCAGAGAGCACAGCAACCTATGTGCAATTGTCCACAGAAACCCTGTACAACAATGTCAATGGCTGCATAGAGGCTGCTTTACCTACCAGAAGTAAGCCGAAGAGTAACTCAAAAAAACAAACCACCATGGTAGAATCTTAATCTAAACAGATTATACAACAAAATGTATGTTGTATGTTGTAATTCTATATGGATAATTTGTTTATTCTGCAACTAATGTATTACTTATATGAAAATGTTATGATAGTTAAATAGTATTATGGCGCTTTCTCCCCAGGCCTCTGCTGAAAATGGACTACTAGTCCAGTCAGACCTCCCTGATAAACAAATGTCAAATAAATAAATAAATAAAAGCCATGGCTAAAATCAGACTCTCTCATCAAACACAACAGGCAGTTAAGAGGGCTAATTAAGTCTAATAAAGCCAATTTCAAGGTCAAGATGGCCTCCCAGGCAAAAAACAACCACAAGGCCTTGTCCGCTATGTCCAAAACCTCAAGGGCACCACACAACAGTATGCCACACCGGTGGTTAATGGTGCCACATTCAAAGAGGCAGGTAATATTGCAAATCTGCTGGATGACAAATTCAGCTCCATTTTTACCACCCACTCACTCTAAGCCCCCCATGAAATATCTTCAAACATACCTCTAAAATGTTAAAACAGAGCAGGTCCTACCTGCTCTTGCTAAGGCCAAGAATACAGCCTCATTGGGCTGTGACAATATCCCATGATGCCTCCTAGCCTAAAATATGACCTACTGGGGCCACTGGAGTCACTATTTAACTATAGTCTCAAAACAGGATTTGTGCCATGAGAATGGAGGACTGCAAAGTTCATCCCTCTTCATAAACCATCAACAGACCCCGGAAACTACAGACCCATTAGTTTATATGAAAAGCCATAGAATGAATTATCATGGAAATGAACAACAAAGACACAGGAAACCTTCAAACACAGGACCCAACCCAGTTTGGTTTTGTCAAAAGAAGGTAATGCCTACTAAACCTGGTGCACTTCTTTGAAGTGCCACCAAAGCATATGATGAGGGGAAAACAAGGCATAAAGCAGGAACACTGCATCACCAGGAAAACATCAGTTTGGGACAAGAATGTGATATAAAAAACTTGAGCAAGAGGGAGTGTATAAATACTTGGAAAATGATGAAGGGTCAACAATAAAACATGAACAAATGCGAATAAAACTTAGTAAACCAATTTGCTCTTCCTGTCCTGATTTACAGTTTTGGAGTGATTGACTGCCCCCAAAATGCGTTGATAGATTAGATAGGAAAACAAGAAGGATGTTTCATGTTCACCGAATGATTTATATATATCAATGTATACTAAGATTATATATTCCACGTTCAGAAGGAGGGAAGGGCCTCCTTGAAATTGATTACATGTATAGATCGTGGGATTCCACACATATCTGCTGACCTTACAAGACCCAAATGTAGTGAAAGTTTTGAAACATGAGGAAAATAAATCTAAGATGACTTCTCTGCTTAATTTAGCAGAAGCATATCAGCATCAATCAGGAATGGAAATCAAACCAGATGCAGATAAAAATCATGCAGTCACAAAATGTGCCAAAAACCAAAAGAAAGAATATAAGGTAAAGGACCAGATGAAATGGCAAGAAATGTGGAAAAAGCATAAATATGGTTGCAAGTATTTAAAACTTCTGGAAGAATCTTGTGATGATCAGGAAGGAATGCAGGAATGGGTAAGGAGAGATGAATTCAAACCAAGAGACAAAAGGTTAATATTGGCAGCTCAAGATAGTGGGCTATGTATATGCTGGTTTACAAAGTCCACTGAACATGTGGGAGAAACAGGTAAATGCAGGTTTTATAAAACCAAATTGGAAACAGTCACATACTTTGTTGCTGGTTGTGACATACTAATGGCAGAAGGACTGTATACTGAAAGGCATAATAATGTGGCGAGACTGTTGCACTGGGGATTGTGCAAACATTATGGTATTGAAGTGGCTGAAAAACACTGTAAACATGAGCCACAAAGCATCATAGACAATGAAGAAGTCTACATCACATGGGACCATTCATTACCAACAGTCCAAAATATAGATGCTAGAAAGCCAGATATAATGCTCCAAGAAGACATTCATCATAGCATTGATCATTGAAATCACCACACCCAGTGACTACAGTGTCCTGCGTATAGAGAGACACAAAGTTATAAAATTAGATTCAATAAGTTCAGTTTTATTAACCAAGTAACCTCCTCTGGGGCTTTCTTTTATGACTTCCAATATCATGAAAATAAATCTATGACCAGGATTATTAGAAATGTGTTGGCACAAAGCATTGGTGGTCTTTTTCAGCTTTATATCACTTATATGATGTAAAATTCTGTCCTTAAAAGATCTGTTCATTTTTCCAATGTAGAAGCCAGCACATCAATAGCAGCTTGCAATATATATGATATGCTTAGTGTCACAATCTGCATATGTATTAAGCCTGTATTTTCTCCCCTTAGTTGGATGCTCAAAACAATCAATATAAGCGCAAGCCTTACATTTCCAACAAGGGAAGGTGCCATTCCATGTGATGGAAACAATATTTTCCTTATGCAAATCACAGTATAACAGCCATTTCAAACTCTTGTCACCAACTATTCATTTTATATTTTCATCTGCCGTTTTTAATTTCTCCAAGTCTTTTGGGTTTCTAATACCATGACGGGAATGGACCCCATTCCTAAGTCACAGAACAATTAAAGTTCATGAACTTAGTATTGCTTCACTCTTTGATGTCAGCCAAAAGTGCTCTTTGCAGCACCCGCAATCTGCCCAGTAATGACTCCTCCTGCAATTCGTACAGTGTTACATGAATTGGTAACATATCTAAATACGATTGTAAATTCTTTTTTATAAGGCCCGTTGCTCCAGCTATTATTGGAACTGTCTGGGTATCTTTCTTCCACATGGCTCTCATTTCTGCCAGCAGATCTAGGTATTTTATGACTTTGTGTCTCTCTGTACGCAAGACACTGTCATCACTGGGTGTGGTGATTTTAATGATCAATGCTACTTTTGTCTTCTTTTCTTGGACCACTATATCCAGTTTTTTAGCATCTATCTTTTGAACTGTTGGTATTAGGTGATCCCCATGTGATATAAACTTCATCATTTTCTATGATTCTTTGTGGCTTATGTTTCCAGTGTTTTTCAGCCACTTCAATACCATAATGTTTGCACAATCTCCAGTGTAACAGTTTTGCCACATTATTATGCATCAGAGTTTCCACAATTTCCTGTTCCTTTCCTTGCTGTCTAGCTTCAAATGAACGTTTATACTAGTTTCCTGCAGAAGGCTCCAAAATATCTTGATATGGCACCTGACCAATTGCTTCCTGTTCCACTGGTTTCCCCTTAATTTGGATATCCATTGATCTATCCTGTTGTGGTGCTTTCTGTGTTTGATTTACTACACTGATCCTTCTCTTTGCAGCTGTTCCATAACCTCAATTTCTTATCTTCCAAACGTTCCTTATAATTTGACACACATGTTCTGCATCATTGCTGTAGGTTAACTGACATCTCAACTTAGCAACAAAATCTGTTTCTCTTCATTCTTTCATTATCATCTAACTCATGGCCTCTGGTAAAATAATGTTGGCCCCTCGTACGTCTAAATGTCTTACTTTCAAGAATTTTTCTTTTAATTTCTTCATCTTTATGTCCTCGTTGTCTACAATCTCTACCCTATCATTCTATTTCTTCAGCATAACTCTGCTCATTAGTACATATCCTGGAAAATCTCAGTAATTGTCCCTTGATGACATGTGGGTAGATATGTGTGGGATACATGCTTGTTCTATGTAACAGATGATTTCTCCAGCAGTCTTTTCTGTTCATATAGGTTTCAAGTCTGCCATTTGTATCTTTTTGAAGTGTAACATCCAAGAAACTCACCTTGCTCATGGAACTATTAACTTTGAACTCAAGAAAGGATGCTGTCCCACTTAAATAATCGACAAAATCCAGTAGTTGTATATTCCCAGTCCATAAAAAGAATATGTCAAGAAAAATTCTTGAGAATAAGACACCTAGACATACAAGGGGCCAACCTTATTTTACCAGAAGGCGTGAGTTAGATGATAATGAAAGAATGAAGAGTAACACAGATTATGTTGGAAAGTTGAGATGTCAGTTAGCCTACAGCAATGATGCAGAATACGTGTCAGATTATAAGGAACAATTGGAAGATGCTTATAGCGGATGAAGATATAAAATGAATACTTGGTGACAAACCTTCATTTTGCTTTAAAAATCATAAGAGTTTGAAACAGCTGTTATTCCGAGATATGCATAGGGACAATATTGTTTCCATCACATGAAATGGTACCTTCTCTTGTAGGAATTGCAAAGCTTGTGCTTATATTGATCCAAGTAATTGTTTTGAGCATCCAACTATGAGGAGAAAATACAGGCTTAATACATATTAACCACACTGACAGAACCCACACTGTAAAAGTTGCAGACTCCAAATCTGACCTCAAGGCAGTGACAAGTGGAGTGCCACAAGGTTCTGTCCTGTTTGGTATCTACTTTTCTGAAGTACAGGCTAAAACAGAAGGCTTCTGGCTGACGAAATTTGCAGATGACTGCAAACTAGGAGCCATAGTCAAGTCCCCAAATGATGTGGACATCCTACACAAGGGCCTCACTAAGACAGATGGCTGGTGTCAGAGCCATGGCCTCAAGCTCAACACCAAAAAGTGCAGTGTCATCCCCTTTGGTAAAAACTCTGTACCCATGAACTACTACTTAATACCGAATGCGTGATAAGAGACCTTGGGACCCAGGTGGACAGTAGTCTCTCCTTTGATAGTCACATCCCCACAGTAGTCAGGAAGTCCTTCTACATGGCACACCTCATCATAAAAGGGTTCTCATCCAGGAAAGAAGAGGTCATTGTAACCCTCTGCTCGTCACTCATTAGACCCATTATAGAGTACAGTCAGGACCCCTTTTGGAATGTACCTCACAAGACATCTGCAGCAGCTGGAAAGGCCACAGAAGTACCTCACAAAGAGGATTACTGGCCTCAAACAAATGCCCTACACTGACCGCCTCAAAAAACTCCAGCTTTACTCCATAGCATATCACCTACTCCGAGGTGATCTCTGCCTAACATATAAAGCTATGTCAAACCCAGAGCTGTTGGACATGCTACACCTAAAGAAATCCCAATCCTTCTAAGCTACATGCTCTAAGGACCTAAACCTTGTCACCACAATAAACAGGACATGCTGGAGGGATAGATTCCTGTCCCAGAGACTTCCTATACTCTGGAACAAGCTACCCATCTATGTCAAGCAAAGTTCTTCATTAGCACTCTTCAAGAAAAATCTTGATGAGTGGATGGGAAATAGGAAATACACCTTGGGGACCACTTCTATGTCTCTGCTGGACAGTGGCACAGGAAAATAACTTTCTTGGGTGGCGTAAGCTATGGTAACTTGCTGGCTAGGCTTATGTAGGCCCTTGGGCCGATAGCCTAGTAACTATCTATGAACCTATGAACCTATATGCAAATTGTGACACTAAGACTGTCATATATATTGCAAGCTCTTGTTTATGTACTGGCTTCTACATCAGAAAAATGAACAGATCTTTTAAGGACAGAATCTTACATCACATAAGTGAAATAAAGCTGAAAAAGACCACCAATGCTTTGAGCTGACATATTTCTAATTTACGTGGTCATAGATTTATTTTCATGATAATGGAAGTCATAAAAGAATGTCCCAGAGGAGGTGATTTGGTTAATAAAACTGAAGTTATTGAATCTAATTGGATCACAGATCTGCAAGATAACAGAAAACCGGGATTAAGCATAATGATTCCTTTAAAAACCTTTTTAAAAGGCAGAGGTTAAGGAAGTAAGGATTCTGGCTATATTGGCTCTTTCCAGATATAATTAAGTTTAAAAGCAAATGGTTTCTTCTGTTTGAATGAGATCTAATGAAGGCTATATGCTGAAAGAGCTTATCATTTCTTTTATGAAGTTTTTAATTTTATTAAAGTTTTATTACTGATTTTATTCATGTTTAGTTACCCTCTGTGGTTGCAAAAGCTTGACTCTGTGTTGTTTTGCTCCAAAACAGAAGATGAGAACATTTTTTGCCATCCACTTAACTTTTCTTAGCTTGTTGCCCTGACTTGTTGCTTAAGCCACTGCTGACTTCAAGTCCTCATCCTGTCTGCTTTCTGTCTTTATCCTAGGCCTACTACAAATGGGGGCTCCCTAACAAAATCTCTTACCAGATATGTCTCACCAGTCTGGATAGAGTAAGCCTCACACCTACACTGGCACTGATGCACTGTATCTGAGGAGCAGAATGGGCAGATAGGAGGACCATAATACTCTGGTTTGCCAGATGGGGTGGGTCACAGAGTTAGACCTGTCCTCCAGGATGTGCTGACAAGTGCAATGCTTTTTGTAGGCATTCAGTGCATCATTGCAAGGGGAACACCCCACCTTTATGGTAATGTATGCCCTTTCTGATACTGAACCATATAACTGCCCAACTGGTGCTGATTTCCTGATCTCCCAATCACCACTGATGGAAGATAATAGCATGTGTCTGAAGCATGTCTTCCTCTCCCCATAGCTGAAGGGCAGACTAGCATGTTACTGCCTCATCTTTCCTCTACACCTTATTTCTGCTTCTTTAGTGCTTAGTTCACTAGTCAAACTCAGGTTGTCTGGGTCATGATTGGGGCTTCATTTCTCTGTGTCATGCAGGTGAGAGAAAATGGGAACAAACTTGACCACTCTGAATAAGTGTGAGATGTCAACATGGAAACACATTGCACATAAAAGACTGTCCCATGAATGAATTTACTGAGGGGTTAGTGTGACATATATCTACCCTCAATATTCTTCATCTCCTCACAATGCTTTGGTACTGCCCTGGTATCGTGCAAGGGGCTATTTAAATGACCTTGCAACCACAGAGTTGATTATAATAAGAATGTGACACAGAAGCAAAACCTACAAAATGGATGTGTTAGGGTAGGTCATGTACCTCCTAATGAAAAATTATGTAAGTCCTTTTACTTCCAAAAAGAAACCATTTTCAACAAAAGTATTTCAAATCTTCAGCCATTTCTATTGAACATGAAGCCCATGCCTCCCCATTACAAACACACTAATTTACTTCCTGGTATGAAACCTGGCCACAGGAAGTAGCCACATCCAGAAAGGTATTAGAGGATTTTCCTGTCTTTATAGCTCTACTTCATACATTGGCCCAGCTGATATGTGCACTCACAGACAAAATAATTTGCTATGCCTTCTTAATTTCTTCAAGTCTTTTGGGTTTCTAATACCATGATGGGAATGGACCCCATTCCTAAGTCAAAGTACGATTAAAGTTCATGAAATTAGTATTATTTCAATCTTTGATGTTAGCCAAAAGTGCTCTTCTCAGCACATGCAATGTGCCCAGTAATGACCCCTTCCGCAGTTCGTATGGAGTTACATGTTTTGGTAGCATATCTAAATACGATTGTAAATTCTTTTTTATAAGACCTGTTGCTCCTACTACTATTGGAACTGTCTGGGCATCTTTCTTCCACGTTGTGCTCTTGTTTCTGCCTGCAGATCCTGATATTTTATGACTTTGTGTCTCTCTGTACCCAAGCCACTGTAGTCACTGGGTGTGGCAATTTCAATGATCAATGCTAGAAAGTCTTCTTGGACCACTAAATCCGGCTTTCTAGAATCTATATTTTGGACTGTTGGCAATGGTGATCCCATGGGATATAAACTTCATCATTTTATATGATTCTTTGTGGCACATGTTTCCAGTGTTTTTCAGCCACTTCAATACCATAATGTTTGCACAATCCACAGTGCAACCATCTTGCCACATTATTATGCCTTTCAGTATACAGTCCTTCTGCCATTAGTGTGCCACAACCAGCAAGAAGGTGAATGATTGTTTCCAATTCAGTTTTATAAAACCTACATTTATCTGTTTCTCCCACATGTTCAATCGACTTTGTAAACCAGCATTTCTTGGTTTAAATTCACCTCTCCTTAACCATTCCTGTGTTCATTCCTGATCCATATGAGGTTCTTCCAGAAGTTTTCTATACTTGCAACTATATTTATGTTTTTCTACCTTCCAGTGTGCTTCTGCATATGTACTTTGAAGTCCTCAGAACAAACAAAGTTTGGCAAAACAACTGTGTATCCCTAGCCCATATGTTGCATGCATGCATGCTTGCTCTGCATTCCTGTCTCAAACAGTTGTCAGCAATGCAGCAGTCAGGACCATCACTTTCCCTCTTTGGATGGCAAGGTGATATCAGGTGCTCACTTCAACATCCCCTTCACTGGTTCCTCTAGTGGTGAGGTCACATTTTCATCCCTGGTCATATGCAGCATAGGCTAGGCTTAATTTCTCAGACCCATGTAGATGGACTGAATCCACTTCTTCACTTAGAGGTTAATGTGCTTTCACGTACTGTCATACCAGCGTAACTGTTTTTCTTGTCTAAAATATCAGTGCCTAAGTTTCTGTTTATTGCTTTTCTCCACAGATGTCACTAGATATTGTTTTCATATGCTACAGCCTACCCTTCCTACCCCACTCATACCTCTCAACTGTCCAGATTTTTGCCTCATATTTTTCATCTGTTCTTCATAAATTTTTTTTCTGGCAAATCATTGAGAATTGAAGTCAGAAAATAATGACAGGCATTTGAGTTTCAGACTTCATACCCTTCAAAAAATCTGTGCTAATGCAACACATGTTGTTCTGTCAACTTTCTAAGTTTATAAGGGTAACATTTAAAGATTTTCCCTATTTTGGGGCTTTTGTCCCCCATTACTTAAAAATCTGTCCAGATTTCTTGCTCTGAGAGGTTGAGAAGTATAAGTCCTTTTAAAAACAGTGTATTTTTTAAAGTCATCTGCAACTGTCCAAAACAGAAAATCTTGAAGAGTATATACTATAGAGTATGAGTTTTTTTGACAATGTACTGTTATTACAGATGTGATAGTTCTTTTACTTACTGTTTCAAATAAACAAAATAAATAAAAATAGTATTCTGCCATTATACATAACAGAATGCAGCTTGTGAAGTGTCAGTCTTTGTTTTCTTAATAGAATTTTCTTCAGTCCAGACTCACATAATGAAGAGAACAGTGCTGCATGTAATGAAATTAGCAGAGCAGTTCTCATGAAACATTGCTATGTTCTGCACTTCACCCTTTGTGATCAATTATTTGCAATTTATAACTTCACAGCTATCCCTTTCACAGAAGGCCATAATATGTAATAGTATGTGTACTTAAATGCTATTGAAATTCTTAATCCACTTCCCTTCACTCAGTATTAACTGACCTGAAACTGTTATTGACATTGTACATTTTCAAACAGTGATGTGTAACCTATAGAAATCTAAAAACTACTAGGGTAGTAATCTTCCCCAACTAATGATGTACCAGTGAATAATATTTTGGATTCGGGATTCCTTCTTGTTGCTTTTGTCAAAATTGATTCTTGGTCTATTGGTATATAACTTCACAAACAACACTTCTCTACCAAGCCACCTGAAGGTGTGGAGGAAATACATTTCTACTGAAACACAGGTATCCCTTATCCAACACGTAAAAGACATCCCAAACCAAAGTAGCAATCTGACATCAAATTCCACTGGTTCAAATATTTAGTTCCTCTGGCTCTGTACATAATGGGTATTATAAAACTGGTAGGGAAAATGCTAGATCCTGACTTGTCTAAAGCAAGCCCAATATCCTAGTTTAATGATCCATTTGAAAATAATATTTGTTGTATTACAAATTAAGTTTAGTAAAACAACCCCTTCTTAATAACAAAACGTCATTAGTGCGGTTATGATGGAATAGTCATTCCTCTTGCGCAGGTGAAGATCCTGGCAATGTCTTGTGCTTGAACTCACTTGTGATCAGTCATTGTTCCGTCCCCTACTGTGCTTTATTACCTAAATCAGATTTTTCCAAATCCATAGCAGAATAACATTGCAATTACCACGCCTCATCATGGTGAAAGGAACTGGAATACAAACTGACCACGTAATCTAATATTCAATAAAAGAAGTTAGTTATGCTGCATTACAGCACAATGATTAAGGAAATGGACTTGAAAGGTAGAGACTTGGGCTTGAATCCTTGTAGGTCATACAAGCATAATGTGTTACCCTGCATTCTTGTATCGGAAAGCCTGTTGGCTGTAAGCACCCAGAAGAATTTCCTGGATTATTCCTGCTGTCATACTGTGCCAGCATATTATTCAGTTCCGCCTTCTTCATTAATTCCCCCACAATGAATGTTGTACCATTACATGCATGCGCTGCCTTCTTCTTGTGTTTGTCTTTCTTTTAAACACAAAAGCTGTATCCAGATTCCAGGTCATAACCACTGTACGCCAAGTTTCTGTTATGCTTAAATATATATGCCTTCTAGAAATGCAGGTTATGGCAGATTTTCATTTTAATAACAGATTTAACATTACATGCACCATGTTTTGACCAATTTGTGTTTTAGAAAAGAGTAGTTATTGTTAGAGAGAACAATAAGGCTACAGGAGTTTGCAACACACAAATAAAAATAAATGTATCCTCTCTTTTGCACATATTTTACAATAAAGGCTTTGCTCTCCCTCAGATAGTAATCACGGTTGCCCTGCAATAATTGTTTTTTGCTGGCTGTGACATAACTGAAGTGTGTGTTCTAGGTGACTGAAATATTTACAGAGTCTCTATTTCAGCTGAAATTCCAGTGTATACATGTGTGTGTGTGTGTGGGGGTATTATAGTGCCTTTATTTTAGCTTTGATCCTGTCCTACATGAAGTATGTACAGTAGTTTAACAGCTCTTTAAATATATAGCTAATGGTGCAGCTGGTAACACACACAACACTGCTCTCCTGTTTGGACAAACAAATAGGTGTAGCATTTTGCAGGGGGTAGCAATATGGGCACCTTGTCAAAACAATGCATATTTTTTTCTTTCAAAACAAATTCCCTTTTTTCAGTAAAAAAATGAAAACAAATAAAATAATGAAAGTCTTTGATTCTATGACATTCTGAACATTTCCCAAAAGCAGAACACATAGTTTGTTTCTATCAAGGCTGTCCAGTCTTCAAATAGCATTATATTCAAAAGATCTTTACACAGGCAAACATAAATATTAACAAATTGTTTAAATGCAATTAGACATTTGTGACTGATAAACCATTATTCATCGCCCATTTAGTAGTCATCTAAAGCCTCAAAGGAAAACAGTTTGATGGTCACGCACTACTGATTATAGACTTCATCCTACTATAAGGCACCTGGGTACGCACACTTAGAGGTGTTTTAAAGAGCAGCGTTCAAGACAAAGAGAAAGCTTTCTTCTTCTTCTTCAGTCTTTGCTGACATCACACCCAAATATTGTGCAAGTTCTAAACTACAAAGAAAAGGAGTATCTTTGCTAACACTAGTAGAAGCAATTCAGAAAGGTAGAAAAAGCAAACCAGAAATGAACAAAAAAACAGACAGCAGCAGAAAATGCTAAGAAAGAAAGAAAGAAAGAATACAAAGACTGTGACCAGAAGAAAATTGAATAAAATCTTGAAAGTCCACAGTTATGGTGGCAAGTACACCAAACTGCTAGAAAAAGCACACATTGATCAAGATTTGAATTTAAATCAAGAGATGAAAGGCTAATAATGGTAACTTGAAAGGGAGAGATAGAGCAAGAGAGTGAGAGAGACAGATCTATACAAACAAAACTAAAACAGTTGCTTGTTGTAATATACTTATGACTGAGGGTTTATACACTAAAAGGCACTATAATGTGGCATTATTGTTCCACTGGGAATTGAGCAAACACTTCAACATGGAGCAGAGAAGCACTGGAAACATGAACCACAAAGAATTACAGAAACTGAAGAAGTACTGTTCACTTGGTATCACTACTGCTGACAAAGTAAAAGCAAGAAAACTAGACATTGTAATTGAGGAAAATAAGGACAAAAGTTACATTAATTATTGAATGGCCACACCTAGCAACAGCTGTGTCCTGCATACTGAGAGATGTTTGTTTCTTTCTTTCTTTCAGCTTTTCCTAGTTAGGGGTCGCCACAGCAAAACTCCGGTCCGCTAATGATTGGTAGTAGATTTTGATGTGCTGGCTTGCCGGGCCTAACGCACAACCTTCAATGAAGGAATGTCCATTCATGCATGTCGCCACACAGAAGACGCTCTAACTGAGAATCGAACGGGCAACGTCTAACTGTGAGGCGACAATGTAAAGTTATAAAATACCATGACAAGCAAACATAAACTAGAGCAGTGTGGAACAGATACCCAACACATTATTTCAATAGTACAAGCAACAGGGCTAATAAAAAATAAATATCAAGCATTACTAAAAATGCTATCAATACAGGTAATGCCGTAGGCTATCAAGATAACTCCATATGAGCTACAGAAGGAGGCAATTCTGGGCACACTGCAGATGCTGAAAAGAACAATCCTGGCAAATATCAATGGCTGAAGCTATAATTATTTCATGAACTTTAACTTGTCTCAGTATTAGAACCACTAAGCATATGGAGAAATTAATAAGCGAGAGCAACAGCACTGATAAATAAGTTAGTACACTATAGTCAGGGCAGAAATGCAAAGCAAGCAGTATATGTTAACACAAAGGTCTCTCGATCCATTATCTGAATTTTCTTATTGATCCTTTCCTTAATGCTGAAATATTAAGCAAGCAATTAATACATTTACTGGGATGGACTCAGCAATAGCCAGAAGATTTAATAAGTACTATTTCATAATTAAAATGTCAGTTTTATGGCTTCATACCAGAAACTACTGCTCATATCAAAATTCATGGACTGATTAATGGTAACCCAATATTTTTACAGGAAACACTAGAGTACATTTGCCTCCTTTGGCATTTGGTAGGAAGCTTAGAAATGGGTGTTAACACTTCTATCAACTGCCCGCAGAACTGTGCTGGCATCAAGACAAGGTAATAAAGCCCTGCCTATATGCTTACCACAAGGAGTCAACGGAACCTGCCAGGAAACTAGCCAGGGGCACAAAAGCTAACATACTAGACAGTATTCAGTTACCAACAAAATCATAAGCTACATCAGTTTGGAAGGCTGATTTCCATAGCGCAGTTAGCCTTATAAATATAAATATCTGTTTCACAACAGTTGTTCTACATTTACAATTAGCTTAATTCTCAAACTTGCATGGGACTGTGCCTGCAATGGAATGGGGCAGTGAGGAAGTGGTGTTTATATGTGGATGTGACTATCAGTTGTCCGGAAGGATGGGCATTATGGTACTGAACATTAAATGTTACTATCCCCTTACTTTTGATGATAAATATGAACCCTAACAGAAGCATTAAAAATGTTTCTGTGACACACACACATACACACACACTTCTGACATTAGACTTTTTTTGTTTGTTGCATTCTAAGCAACATATTCACTTTACTGTAACTTTTTTACATAAATAGGCACTGTAGTTATGTAAAAACACTGCAGCACTTATCAGGAATGCAGAAATTATCAAATTAGGAAAAACAATAATGCTGCATTAACAATTGATGAATTTCACCTATACTACAATTTATTTATATTGCCTTTAATATTTGTAATAATGATTAGCAATACATTCTAGTAATGCAAAGGAAATTACTGTTTTTTGTGTTTCAGGCACTGAAAGATGATGGCACATCCAAAACCTGTTAAACTAAAGTTGGGATTTAGGGCATGAAAGTGAGGCAAGGAACTCACTGCTGCATCGTCCATTTTCCCATATAATCAGATGATTGACATCTCTAGGTTGAAAGCTATGATTACATTCATATTTCATCCTGAAAGGGAGTTGAATATATTAGCCACCCTGTACCACATTCTCAAAGACCTGGTGATGCATTAAAATTAAATAACAGCAGAGGATAACTCCCTGTGCTGTGCTATTTCTCATAAAATGCTAAACTGATCTATAGGTGTTACAGGCCATCAGTGCACACCTGTGAAGTCATGCCCTCTATTAAGATTTTAACAATTTTATGTAGCCTTAAGGTGGAAAATAAGGAGCTTGCACTGAAGCT
Source organism: Protopterus annectens (assembly GCF_019279795.1). Classification (NCBI taxonomy): domain Eukaryota; kingdom Metazoa; phylum Chordata; order Ceratodontiformes; family Protopteridae; genus Protopterus; species Protopterus annectens. Next base: position 645,039,394 of record NC_056747.1, read on the forward strand.
GTCTCTTAAACATACCTTAATGTTTACTCAACTTGGCATTTTAAGATGCAATATGCAAAAGAAATTATTTAATGGTATTCCTTTGGTGAGTTTACAAGTAAACGGCAGACTTTTTTTCTAAAGTATTAGGACTAAAATGTACATAATACTTAAGCATAGTATTATGTACACTGACTCAAGTACCTCTCTTTTACTACCCCAAATAAATCATATTTTGCTATAATGTTTTCTCAATTTCTGGGACAGACTGTACACATAGCTATTTTTGAAACTATTTTAGATACACTCGGTGATGTATCTTTGTGTAGCCTGTGTTAATAAGCTGCTCCGGGCAGTTCAGATTATGCTAAAAACAGTGCCTCGTGCCATGGCACTTACATTAAATCAAAGGAATAAGGCAAACTACAGTTTAGTCATTAATTTAATTCACAGTCAATAACCATTTTCTGCATAATGTTAGAGAAGACAACCACACAGGCAGCTAAATATCTGGTGCTTTCCTTTCACCTATGGACAGTGCTAAAACTGCAGTTTAAAAAATGGATTGCCAGCTTCAGTTAACAGATTTTTATATGTCACAGTAGCATAAAAGCTAAACGAAGAAACAAGCACCAAGTTCAGTACAGTATAGTACAATACATGGTAGCATAACATACTGAGTTGAAGCCATGCAGATGAAGCATATTCTTACAGTCTGAGTTTGCTTCAGGGAGCTTCCACTCACACTGTGCAAATATTAGCAAGTCATTCATTTTTCTGTCCAAATCTCCTAGGCCATCATATGATAACAGGCAGTATAGCAGACCTCAACCAATTAACAAAACTAACAAAAGAATCAAATTCCAATCTCTCTACCTTTAGGTTGGAAGACAAAGGTACCTCTAAATAAATCTGCCAAAAAGAAAAGGTTATCTTCCATCTTGGAGAATGTGCAAGAAAACATAAATATAATGGCAGCAGAAAAGTATTAAATAAAAACACAAGCAGAAAAGAAAAGTAACACCATTCATTCAAACTGTACAAAGACAGATACCAAACTCAACAAACTGACCAACACCAGAGTTTGAAGAGGGACCTGATGAAGAAGACTGCAAAAAGGTTTTAAGTTAAGGGTAACTGGAATGCCACTTCTGTAGCACAGAAGGGTGAAGCCTGAGAGTAGTCCCTGAAACCAGCTTTGATTAGCAGACCAAGAAGCCTGAGGAGCTGACAGCCTGGCTTGTTTTTGCCAGGCTGTAGAGTGATGATTCATCACTGGGGCAATGTAGAAATTCCCTAAGACTCCTAGAGCAGAGTAAGTTATTTTTTACATTTATTTCATTGAATTGCACTTTTTAACACTTATAATTGTGCTAAACAGCTAATCTACTAGATTCTGCACTGTTATAAAGCTTTTTTACTGTTTCACTGCATTTGTGTACTGTTTTATACTGTTTTAACTGTATTTTTTTTCATTCTTAGGTAGCTCAGTCTGGATAGATGCTGCTGTTATCTAGGCCTGGTTGTTTTGTTTGTTGAGTTTCCTGTGTTTCTGGCAGCCATCTTCTGCTGATAGAGAACACAGAGCACTGTGGGTAAGGTATTAACTGGGATTTTTTTCCATTTCTTAAACATCTGTTTGTTTGTTCTGATTTCCTGCCAAGGAGTGTATCATATAACTGATTTGTTTGCAGTTAAAAGCATTCTCTAGAGTCTCCATGCTCTTTATCTGTTTAAAATGTTCATTTACTTGCTGTTTTACTGCTGTGATAAACATGTTATAGTGTTTTCTGCCTAAGCTACTGTAGCTACTAGCTGCAATAGTTTCCCACCCCCTTACCTGTTGGTGTCTTGATCTTATACTTGGTGGCTTTGCAGTTGCCCGCCCCTACTGTAAATTTGATTTGGGGCACTCCTCCCAATCTAGAGAGAACATTTGAGAAGGCCAACCCACTTAGGTTCTTAACCAATTATCTTCTATTCCTCCTTTCTACTTTACTAAAAAAAAAAAAAACTTTGCTAGAATCTCCTTGTGTTCTGACTTGAGTGTGCTTTTCAGCTGATAAATATATTTTTTGGCACTTTTTAACTGTTCATTGAATTCAGTTCAGAATACAGTTTGAATAAATTGCATTTATTTAAACTGTATTTGCTTTAATATTGCTACACACTCAAGTGTGCTAGATTGCACTGCACTTGAATTGTTTTTAGTGCTGTTTTAACTGCTTTTCTGTAAAAAAAATTGTAAGCTTGTTTCCTGCCTTTCCTGTAACTAGTCTAGGCCTTAAACACTTGTCCTATATGGACAGACTCAAAAAAACTCCAACTATTCTGTCTCATATCACCTACTTAGAGGCGATCTCTGCTTGACTTACAGAGCCGTGTCTGACCCAGCTCTGTTAGAAATGCTGCATCTAAAGAAATCTCAATCATAAAGTCTGCTCTTCAAAATGTCCCTTAGAGCTAGCCAGTTTTTTTTAGTTTTAGCACTCAAATCTGTTTCTTTGAGCTCAGCACTTGTTCAGAACTCGTTGTAAGCACTAAATAAGATACAAATTACTGCAGCACTCAACTTTCCTCACTTGTCTAGAGGAAAAAGTTTTTAGTACTTAATAAGCACCTATCCAGGCATGTCTATGGGTCAGCTACCAGTGTTTTCTCCTGTCTGCCTGATGAATCTGGACATCTTGGGGCAATGCAGCAATTGCCTCATGTACATAGACAACCATCTCCTCCTACCACCCAACACAACAACCTGTGAGAGATGCACTTATATAGCCAAACTGGAAGCAAAGCTCTCTTCACCCAAGACTGGACTAGACAGTCAAGAGGAGAGGGTAAATACTTGCACCAAACCACACTCATCACATAGTCCATCAAAACCTACACCAGCAAAACACACACATAGAAACACAAAACACACACCTACATTCATGGATGCTCTCAATAAAAATCTGCCCAAGCAAAAGAGACCTCCAAAGCAGAAACAAAAGCAACCTCCACCCCCTAACACAATCCAAATGACACATAGCCCACAAACTCAGTGTGCCACTCAACCACAGCCCATAAGGCATAACAATGTACCCAACACTATATTAGGCACACTGATGTTCCACTCACTAGGCTTAACAAAGAGAAAATTACTGTCAGCTGCATGTCAGATGCCAGGATCCATCACATAATGTACGCACTCAGGTCACTCCACAACAAGTATAAATATGACTGTCATTGGCCATGTTGGTGTGAATGACCTGAGATGTAGCTCCCTGGACTACATGAAAAGAAACATGGAGGAGCTCTTCGATCTTGTAGCCCAGGCAGGTATTACCTTAGCCCTGAGTAGCATCCTGCCATCACCCAGAATGATACCACAGTTTAAGGACAAAATGATTGACTTCAACAATTGGCTAAGCTTCTGGTGTCATTCTAAAGGGATCCAGTATCTGTCTGCCTGGGAGGACATGATCGACACACTAAAATGCTTTGCCAGAGATGGCCTGCACCTGTCGCCCTTGGGATTCTGGAGAGCTAAGGCTCTTGCCACCCCTATAGTGCCTTTTTTTAGACAAGACTCAAATGACAAATTCTCCACCATAATAGGTACAAGCAAGCAAAATCTGAGGGTAATGCTACACAATGCTAGAAGTCTAAACCACAAAATGCACTCACTCGAGGCACTCCTTAAATTGGAGAACATCGACATCTGTGCAGTGACAGACACCTGGTTCAATGCTCCAGAGAGCACCCCTGCATTACCAGGCTATAATTCATACCACACCTTTCGGCCACCTAACCTGGACTGAAACACTAAAGGCGGAGGGGTGTCCATATTCATTAAGGATATCCACACCTCCAGGCTAGTTGCTCAGCATAATGCATCTGAGATTATCCAAGTGCAACTAACCCTGGGCAAGACCAAAATCCAAATTTTAGCTTGATACAGCTTCCCCGCCATGCCCCAGGATTCCCACTCCTCATTTCTTGATACACTGGAAACTATAAGGGTACAACCTAACACCCAAATAATGGGCGATTTCAACTATCCCACCATTAACTGGTAAAACTACTCATGTATCAACTCTTTTGCTCAATGATTTCTGAAATTCATAAATTCCAGTGCCTTGGATCAACTTATCCACACCCCCACCAGGGGCAGCAATATCCTAGACCTGATCATTACCAACATGAGTGACCAGTGTTCCACACCAGAGGTCAATTTCTCATTGGTCAGATCTGACCACAAGCTAATCACCCTAGACATCCACATCCCACCCCCACTCACCATTAGGGAAACCACCGTAAACAATTTCTCCAAAGCCAACTTCATGCATCTTAAGACAGAAGTGGCAAACGTCACGACAACCATGCAGATGGACAATAGAGGTACGACTGCTGAATCCTATACAAATGCACTTTATAGACACTTATACATGGATCGTGCTATCCCTAACAGAACCAAGATGCTATCCTCCAAAAAAGGAAGCCAATCTGGTGGTCCCCTGCAATAAACAAACTCTACAGCAGAAGAATTCAAAGTTCCTGTAATCACGGCTGCACAGGTAAAAAATACACTCTCCAAGGCCAAGAACACAGCATCCATGGGACCTGACAACATCCCAGGCTGCAATCTACATGAACTATAGAACGAACTGGCACCCCACCTAAGTACCATGTTCAATCATAGCCTCACCTCAGGCTTTGTGCCCACTGAATGGTACACAGCAATGGTTATTCCACTCCACAAAGGGGGATCCACCATGGACCCTGGGAACTACCACCCCATTAGCCTGATGAGCCTGGTCTGCAAGGCCATGGAACGTATCATCATGGAATTTATAAACAAAGACATTGGGTATCTCCAAACTATGGACCCCACCCAGTTCGGGTTTGTAAAAGGCAGATCATGTCTCCTAAACCTGATAGACTTCTTTAAAGCAGTCACCAAAGCCGTACATGAGGGTAAAGTGGTTCACACAGCCTACCTAGATCTCGCCAAGGCTTTCGACACCATCCCCCAATCTGGAATTATAGGTAAACTCACTAAACTAGATATAAATCCCTGTGTCACAAGATGGGTTGCCAAGTGGCTCACTGACAAAACCCACACTGTGAAAGTAACAGACTCCAAATCCAATTTCAGATCAGTGACAAGTGGAGTACCACAGGGTTCAGTCCAGGGTCCTCTCCTATTTGGTATCTACTTCTCTGAAGTACAGGCTAACACAGAAGGTATTGGCTAATGAAGTTCGCAGATGACTGCAAACTAGGAGCCATAATTGAAACTCCTAACAATGTGGACATCCTACAAAAGGGCCTCACTGAGACAGATGCCTGGTGTCAAACCAATGGCCTCAAGCTTAATGCCAAAAAATGCATTGTCATCCCTTTTGGCAAAAACTCTGTACCCATGAACTACCACATAGGTGGTAGTCTACTTAACACTGAAAGTGTGATAAGAGACCTTGGGACACAGGTGGACAGTAGTCTCTCCTTTGATAATCACATCACCACAGTAGTCAGGAAATCCTTCTACATGGCACACCTCATCACAAAAAGTTTCTCATCCAGAAAAAAGAGTTAATTGTTCCCCTCTACTCGTCACTCATTAGACCCATTATAGAGTACTATGCCCCTTCTGGTATGTACCTAACAAGACACCTACAACAAATGGAAATGCCGCAGAAATACCTCACAAAGAGGATTACCGGCCTCAAACACATGCCCTATGCAGACTGTCTCAAAAAACTATTGCTTTACTATGTCGCATATCGCCTACTCAGAGGTGATCTCTGCCTAACATACAAAGCTATGTCAAACCAAGAGCTGTTGGACATGCTCCACATAAAGAAATCCCAATCCCTCCAAGCTACACACTCTAGGGACCTAAACCTTGTCACCACAATAAACAGGACATGCTGGAGGGATAGATTCCTGTCCCAGAGACTTCCCATACTCTGGAACAAACTACTTATCTATATCAAACACAGCTCCTCATTAGCACTCTTCAAGAAAAATCTTGATGATTGGATGGGAAATAGGAAATTCACCCACTTCTGTGGCTCTGCTCAAAAGGTGCACAGGTAAATAATTTTCTTGGGTGGCAAAAGCCAGGGTACCTTTTTGGCTAGGCTTATATAGGCCCTAGGGCCAATAGCCCAGTACCTACCTATGAACCTATGAACCCATGAATCCCTCTGCACCACAAGCTCTAGAGACCTCTACCTCATTACCACAATCAACAGAACATGCTGGAGGGACAGATTCATAACCCAGAGACTGCACATGCTATGGAATAGACTTCCCATACATGTCAAACACAGCACCTCACTGACCCTCTTCAAGAGAAATCTTGATGAATGGATGGGAAATAGAAAATTCACCCCGAAGATCACTCCAGTGACACTACTCGACACAGGCACTGGGAACTAAGATCAGGTGGCACAATGCCAGGATAATCCTATGGGCTAGGCTTGTAAAGACTCCAGGGCCATTAGCCTAGTACACATCTATGAACCTATGAAGACTGGCACACACATCCTAAGGGGAGAGAAGCAAGTCAGGCTTGTTGCACTATCACCTCCTAGAAGCGTTTGTGTGGCACTGCAACACAGCAAGAGCTCTGAGGCCAGATACTTGGCATAACTAGCTGCACTCTAGCAGGCCAGTACTGCAGTGTGTGTTGTGCGTGTGTGTGTGTGTGTGTGTGTGTGTGTGTGTGTGTGTGTGTGTGTGTGTGTGTGTGTGTGTGTGTGTGTGTGTGTGTGTGTGTATTTGAGACAGCCATGGCAAGCAGGGTGAAAACTTATATTACTGTCCACTCTATAGTTCTTCTCTGTGTTTGTCCCCTGTGATAACTGTGAACAGAGTTGAGAGCTAAGCTACTCTGGGAAAGCTTGTGATCATCATGAGATAAGGATAAAACACCAGGAAAAGAGTATGTGCAATTTTAAAAAAGTCTTTAAAAAGGTTAAGTATAGAGAAGGATTTGGACTGACAAGGCAAGTTCTAAGGTACCTGTATAAGGTAAGACACTGTGGCAAAATAGACAACTGTATGTTCTGTATTACCTTCTTCAAAAAAGAAGCATGAGTTGCAGCTGGGAAGGAATGCTTCAGTAAGCACAAGCAGTATGTTTAAAATTACCGCTAAAAGCTGTACTTCTTGAAGAACCAAGAAGTTTATTAAAACGCTAAAATACATACGTTTTTCGTCCAACACTATAGTTAGACTTCTTCAGAATAAATGCAAAACAATAAAAATTTCTTATCAAGTCATATTTATACTGCGCGCCAAATACTCTAATGGTGTAATTAAACCGTAGATATCTTAAAAGCACAAACTCTCAAATTAAAACAGCTATTACCGTGAATCGGATTATTTTAAAACCCCAATGATAACAAACAAATATATAAAGTTCTACTAGTCTTATATTATAACAACAAATAAGTGCAAACTAAAAAGATATGTACACGAATCTAATGCTATTATTAGCATATGCAAGATATGGTAAATTAAACAAATACATATAATACTATAAATACTATACAGGTCATGCTAAAACCGCTTCATATTACGAAGATCGTATTGATGCAGTTCATACTTTAAAATATACTTGTCTGAATAAAAATAAGATTAAATTAGACTATCCATATAAACAACAGTCTATGCTAACTTGAAGTCTCAAGTTGTGTCTTTCTAACATTAATATTAAAAAAAAAAAATATATATATATATATATATATATAAATGTACAAAATTACTTTAAAAACATCTAAATGCACCAAACCATAATAACTAATATTCCTAAGAGTTCTCATGTTAGTACTTGCTGCTGATGCCCTAGATAGTGTTAGTAATATAAAATGATATTAAACATGTTAAAACTTTCTGAACATTTTTGCAAAAATATCAACTAAAATTAAGATTAAAATTATTATTATTATTGAAACTATTGAAACTATTAAAACTATTGAACTTCCACATAAATTTTTTATTGTTTGACAATCAATTTTATATTAAAAAAAAGGAGTCGCAATGGGATCCCCCTGTGGATGTAGCTTTGCCAATTTAGTGATGTCACATTGGGAAAACACATACGTGTTCGGTAATCAAGTTCTGAAACATTTAGTCAAATTTTATGTGAGGTTTATTAATGATATATTGCTGATTATTAAAGGTGATGATTTGGTAGCAACCAACATAGTAGATATGCTCAACAATTCTACTGACTTCCTGCATTTGACATATAACTTTAGCACCAACTCAATACCATTTTTGGACGAAAAACGTATGTATTTTAGCGTTTCAATAAACTTTGTGGTTCTTCAAGTAGTACGGCTTTTAGCGGTAATTTTAAACAGTTTGACAAGCAGTATGTTTGCTTGAGCAAATCCTCCAATAAGAAAAAAAGCAAAGCTGTATAGTAACTTACAGTAGCAACAGTATTTGAACATAGGCATCTGGAGTATTATTTATACTAGACAGGAATTAGTTGAGGATGGTATCCACCCATCTATCCATCCATCTACCCATCCGGACTTCTGTTCCTCAGGTTGTCCCCACAGTGGGCTGGTCTCCTCCCCTCACAGGCAACATCAGTAAGACATTGGGTTGAAAAATGACAACAGCATAAGATATTGTCAGTTCTTATCAGTGTGAAAAGAAGAAATTATCCCCATTGAGTGTGCCTGGAAGTAGTAACTGAACATGAGGTCTGGCAAGAACTAAGTGGATCACAGGTTTTGTCCCAGACTGCATAAAACAAGTATAAGGTGGGTGTAGGTCTACAGTGCAGCACTGATCATTCTATGTAAACCTCTACTGCTATGCAAGTTATTATACAGATTTCATCACTGGTATCACTGATGTAGTATTATATATAATCCAAGAATAAGAGAAAAGCTCCTCTAAAGGAAGCCTTACTTAAAAATGATGAGAGGGGCTTCCACCAAAGCAAGTGTGTAATAAAAGCTGTTCTTTATTTAAAACATTAAAATCAGGAGTGCACAAAAACTGGTCTCAGGTCTAAACCAGGATAAGCACTTTCAGTATGATACCTTCTTCAGATCCTTGATCCTGGTTACCTTGGACACCTTAGGTAGATCATCCCTCAGAGGAAATGTTTAACTGCAGGACAGGGAGAAAATAGTTTACATGGGGAAACAGACTGAAACAGACTGAAATGATCAACAGCCATACCTGTAGAGGGGTAAAACCTTCCTGAGTTAAATAAAACACTTAAATACCTCAGGACCTATTGTACTTTGTCTGTCTCAGGAAAATCTTGCAAGAATCGCACACACAGAATCTTCACCATTTTCCCAGATACAACTTTCTAGCAGCTAATTTGTGTGCCTCTTGTAAAACAAGCCAGCTGTACAGCAGAAAACAAATGGGATTAGGGACCTCCAGAAAGTTAGTTTGAGGTTGCTGAGTTTGTACTGTACAAGTATGCCTTTGTGCTAGGTAAGCAGAGTGCAGGACATGGGTAGTGTGAGTGTTTTTCCTTCCTTCAACTGCAGCATGTGAGATCTAGGGCTGATTTGGATAGAATAGGGCTATCAATATGATGCTTGTGCTCTCTTTTCTTGCCTTTGTGAGGACTCTAGACAAAAGAAAGAATGGGCAAAATATGTTTACTACCCAGGCTTTCCTAAAAGGGAATCTTGAGAAAAAACTTATTGGTCTGAAAACTCAGAGAACAGCTAAAGAGATCCATTTCTGGTAGATCTCAGTGCTTGGTGAAGGACTAAAAAAGCCTGAGGTCCAGTCTCCACTCATGAGACTGGAGGAGAATATGCTTGGATAGTCTACTACAGGGAAACAGACTGACTGAAGGAGAAGATTTTTTTGGAAAACTGTATCCTAGGCTATAGTACTCAGTATGCACAGGTGCTTTGAGTGCACATCCACAATCCCTCACCACGTGTTTACAAGTCAATTAAATGTGGTGTTGTCCATGAATATTCACAACAGTCCTGCCACTCAAAACTTTTAAGGTGCTTGAAGGGCAATTATCAGGGTCAGCACTTGTTTGATACGGATAGATATGTCTTTTGCTCCTATAGGCCAGCTGCAATGGACTTTGCAGTGACTATGTGTGTTGTCAAAGAATGGTCAGGGCACCATTCAAGAGAGTCAAGGTACTTTGTGAAATAGTGAAGGGCACTCTCTGATTCAGGAGAACTTGATTTGCCCAACATGTGAATTCAGCCTAAATGACTGAACAATGAGCAACAGATTTTCCATTAAAGCAGGTGCTGCAGCCACAAGTTTTTGCACTAAAGCTTTCACACATATATGCAGTTTGACCAGCAGGTCCACAAGTGTGGATGCAGGCATGTACCACAGTACTCCAAATGCCTTCTTGTCTGTCAGATGGAGTCTATTTCAGTGCTGAGGAAGAATGTGTTAAGTAGGGCGAGGCTTTCTTTAATGGAAGGAAAACCCTACTGTGACTAACACTGCACCAAGAAAGGTCTTTTCAGGTGACAGACATAACTTTTGGAAGTTTACAGAAATATATAGGTTAGAAAGACAAGAGATGGTTAGGTTTAAAGTTCTTGTTTTCTTCTGGGAAATGACCTGAATGAGGTAGTCGTTCAGATATGGGTGGATGGGTATCCCCCTATAGACTGAAATGAGAAAGCAATGTAGCTACAGATTTGATGAATACCCTAGAAGTATTGGACAATCTGAAGAGCAGGGACATGAGCTGGAAGTGTTACAATCCTGCCTGGAACCTAAAGACTTGATATGACCTTTGGAAATGTGAATATGGATGAAAGTGTCCTTCATATCCAGAGTAACATTAATGTCTTTGTGCATTAGTAAGGGTAACAGGGATTGAAAAGTAAGCAGCCCAAACATCTTTACTATTAGAAATCTGTTTAGTATAGGGAGGTCTAAGATGTGTTTCCAAGGACCATCCTTTCTTAGGCAAAGGAACAGCCTAGATGACTACTCTGTTACTTACCCACCTGGAAAAAAAAATTCTGTAATCACAGATGTGAGCAGTTGCTCCAGCACTGTCACCTGGTTGGGGGTAATATGGGGCATCTCCATGAATGTTGGAAAGCTTCAAACCTATATTTTATATTCTGACAAGAACAGATGCCTCATTAAAGTGTCTAACAAAAGGTTAGTTCTCACCCCACCTACACATAATAAGATGGTAGGAAGAGAAGTAAGTATTGGAAGACTATTAGTTGTGGGGAGCACTATTTTTTAAGAGGATGGTGTCCACTACCCCTACTTCTGCCCTTCTGCTGCTCAGTGCCTTTCTCTTCTCCCTGAGCGTGTTTTAAAAGCTGTCTTCAGTTTAAACTGTTTGTCCCTTTTCTGCCTTCTATAAGTTGCTTAGTGTGGAAAAGTATTTTGAAACTGGTAGATTCTGGATATTGTTTCTCACTGTGATATATATATATATATATATATATATATATATATATATATATATATATATATATATATATATATATGTGTGTGTGTGTATGTATACATTTATCACTAACACTTCAGAATGTCATATTCAAACTTGTCTAAAGTCATTACTTTTTCAGCTATAAACTATAATGAGCAACCTATATCATTCATACTAAACTTAGCATCACAAAGCTTTGCTTCCATATACATTGTTAAAAGTAAAACCTAACAATTTAAAACTCCAATATTTATCTGTGTTAACCTTCAACAAATGTATCTCCTGCTGAAAACAATGTCAGCTTTATTTTAAGAAACCAAGCCAATCCATTCCTCTTCAAGGTGAAATTTAGATAACCTATATTTACAGAAATGAAAGATAGCTGACTGTCTAGAAGGAAACCTATCACTATACAAGATAAACAATAACATTTTAAACAAGATAAAACGCATAGACCCAAATCATGCGATATGTGAATTTAGGTACACAAATAGCAGTAAGTAACAAAAAAATCCTTCCAACATCAGAACTCTGGTTATATATTAAACACAGCAGCCAACATACCTGATTCTAAATGATGCCTGATTTAGACATGGAGAAGCTTGTACCATAATTCTTCATATGGCATCACTGTTTGCACTACCAAAGTCAAAACACCAAAACACAATATGCATATTTATATATATTTCTATTGTTTTACATATTTGTCACTGTTGTATATCAGCTTATTATTTTACCACTATTTGCTGTAACAGATGTTACCTCAATGTAAAAGTACATACCTGATCAAATTTAAGATCTTAAATTGAAACAAGAATTAAGATCAAAAGAAACTTACTGCACAAAGAAATATACATACACACACACACACACTTGCAAACGCATGCACACACACACACACACACACACACACACACATATATATATATATATATATATATATATATATATATATATATGTGTGTGTGTGTGTGTGTGTATATGTATATGTATACATGTGTACACACAAAGAGGCAGCAAATCTGATCAAATTTAGTTTTGGTCAACATCTGTTTAGTCAACACAATTTGGTTGACTAAGCAGATGGTCGAGAGGTGTGTGAGACTGCAAAGTTCTCAAGACTGGTAAATATGTCCTTTCCTCAAAAATGAGAAAACTTGGATTAATTAAACATATAATTAGCAAGGGTTATGGGGGAGTACAGGGGGTCTTGCTCCCATGAAAAAAAAAGTTTTTTTCTTTTTCTTTGTTTTTTTTTATATTTTACCTATCCCACCAGAACAGATTAGCCCTAGACTCTCTGTCCCCTTGCGAAGTGTGCACGCCGCTTGCTAGATCTAATATGCAAGCCTCTAACTGTGTGGAACTCACAATGTAGTCCTCTGCAAAAGTACCTCCTGCTATCCTGGACCAAGGAACCAACCAATTTACCTGAATTACAGCCGTACCATCTCTCAACATTAGTGCATGTAAGCGGCAGTGGTATTATTGCATTAACTGCATATAACCTAGTTTACTTTTGTACTAGCATTCCCCATTAGCGTTCACACTCACAGGGACACCCTGTCTTTCCTAGGCCTTGTTCTACCTATACTTCCAGCTGTTCACCACTAGATGGCATAAATACCCATAGCTCCCAAAGTAACCAAACCCTCCTGCTCAACCACTCCTGTCCGATTCAAAAGGACTCAGCAGTTCCTCTCCCCATACGGTCCAAAGTTTTGAGCCCTGCTCAAAGACTTAAACGGACTGCAGACCATACAATCTTGCCTAACCTTTCACTCTTGCAAGCAGCAGAGTCCCTCCCAGATTTAAAAATTTAAGTTGTGACTGCTTACTCACTGTTAGTTTCTCGATCAACTCTCTTGGGCTCTACTCGCTCTGTTCGCTCTGCAGGCTCAGTCCACTCCCCTACCCCACCCCCATTTCCCACCCCCACTACCTGTAAATTTATAGACCCCCATCTCCTCCCACTACCACCACTCAGCCAATCAACTATTCAATCCCCTCCACACTATAAAGAACTATAAGTAACTTAAAGGAGTACAACAGGAGGTTTCTCTGTTTTCCTTCCTCAACTTCACTTTCCTTCCTATTTTACTTTGTGTCCTTAGCTTAAGCAACAAAAAAGCATTACAATTTTTAATATTCTTACTTCTGTAACAAGAAGCTACCCTCTTCTCTCATACTGTGATTTTTTTACAAAAAAATCTCCTCTCTGTTTGAATAAACTTTGCTGAAGATCACAATATTATCATCATCATGGGCAAGGCAAGGCAGGTTTTTTTTTTTTTTTTTTTTTATTTTTTCCAAAGTAACAAGTAACATCACCACACCATCTCCTGCTACTAAAATAATAAGACCCCAACATTCTGTGATGTGTCATGTCCCCTGTTCCTTCCCTTCTCCCAGTGCTGTCAGTTTTCATCAGTAGTAAGTAGACTTTTAGTAGTTTGGGAAACACAAAAAACAGTATACATTTGTACACATTCATTGGCAAATATGCTGCAGGTGGTGTATCCTGTGGTACTTCTCTGTACTGTTTTGCAGTAGCAGCACAACCAGATACTGCTTGGAATAGAAAAGTTAAAAAGATTAAAGGAAGCATGAGAGGGTGGCAGTGCAACATATAAGCTCTTATAATGATGTATACATGAGGCTAAGCATAAGCAATATGTAAAACGAGATTCACAACTACTTGTATTCTAGGCAGCTTCCATATTCTTCCACACCTTAAGTCTGAAAATGAATTCACATACTGTAGCTGCATATTGTAGGCTAAAGGTGTATGGGGGTGCGGGTGGCATGGCAAGTGATGGTGGATGACAAAACTGGTATGAGGGTATGTGATGGTGAGGCAACTGGAAAGGCATGAGCAAAAACACCGCTATATTACTGCCTTGAGGCAGCTTAAATATGGAACAGTAGATTCATATAAAATATTTAAACAGTGATTCTTTGGTGCTTTGCAGTGACCATTATTATCTGAAAGGCAATAAAGATGTACTTTATTAAAAATCAAAAAAAACAATTTTAATTAAAGTGACTTCTGGACACAAGAAAAAGGAAGGAAAATATAGCAATGGGACAATATGTGGGGCAAAACAAAGGAAATATGAAGAAAAACAGTGGGAAAACAAAAGGCAACAACAAAAACTGCATGAGAACACACACTGAATACAAATCTCAATTTTGACATGTAAACAGCATGTTTAAATACCTTAACACTTAAATTAATAAACCTTAACACTATGGTTAAGTATAAATGTTTTTAGTTAATTTAATAAATGGTGCAAGCACCTAAGGATGTGTTGGCAGTGCAAAGGCCTGGATGCTATTGCAGCAAAAAAGCAGTCCCTCTAACAAATAGCTAATGATTACAAATTTTAAAAATTATAGAGCAGAGGGTATTAATAAGTTAGGTTTTAATTTAACACAAACAACAAGGGCAGAATTTCTTGGTGGTACAGGGGATGAAGCTCAAGGGGGATAATGAGCTCAAGCACAGTGGCTACTTAGTCAAAGTTAGTAATAGATCTGTCAACAATTATGCTCAGGACTTTGACAGCTAATAATTAGGTCAAAATGGGGACCAGAGTAAATGGACTGGAATTCATTGACTGCTAAGGAATTGAAAGTTAAAAAAGGAGAGTAAAAAATCAGCAGTAAACAGCACTTTTAAGTTAGTAAATTTTGCACTGTTCTGCAGTAAACACTCCTGTAAACAGCAGTTTGAGCAGCACTAATATTTTTTACACTATTACTGTTTTAAGTACTCATTATGCAACACTGATATATTTTACAAATACTTATGCAACTAGTAACATTTGAAATGACAGGAACTTCTTTTTAGGATTAGGAATGGCATGTGGGATTATGCCTGCATGAAAGAATGAACAAAACCAAGATGGCCAATGATTTCTGGGGATACATAAACTATTTATGATTTATCAATAGTCCCAAATCCTAAATGAAAGTAGTAATCAGTAAAATGAATGACCACCAAAATATTTATGTTCCTATGTAAAATTGTTTAGTGCTGTGTTTAATTATCTCCTCCTCACCAAAACAATGTCCCCCATCTCTTTACATCTAACATTCCTATCATCCCTACTAATCTGCCTTATTTACCTCACTTTCATTACACAACTCCCACATACCTTACTTACCACACTCTATCAACCTACTAACGTCAATCTGATTACCTTTACATCACCTTTCTCTACCATAACTGACAAACTCTATTCCTCAAACACAGCCCTGTTATTCAAACCCAAAATCCTTCCTACTCCTTACTGTCTACCCTCTCTCCTCCAAACCCACTCAAAAAACACACCCCCTTACAGAGTCTAAACTCCACTTCCTCTCTCAGCTGACTAACACTCATCCTCCATCAAATCTCCCACTCACTCTCCAGCGACATACACCCCACCCTGGACCAATTACCAGACCAGAAACTTCTAACATCCCTCTCACTCAACCCCCCTCCCCCATCCAAAACCCTACCCCTCACCCCATTCAATGCCCAAAGTCTTCGAAATAAAATTCCCAACCTCCACACCTGGCTGTTCCACAACCACCCTGACATAACTGCCATTACTGAAACCTGGCTTAAACCCTTTATAAAAGACAATGAAATTCTTCCCCCGGCTACCAAATTATTTGCAATGACAGACTCCACAAGAAAGGTGGTGGTGTAGCTATTATTTACGCCACCTGCCTTACCATTACCCCCTACACAAACAAGATCCCAACCTTTGCCAATGCTGAAATCACAAATGGGCTACTAAAAATCAACAACCACAAGTCCATATGCATAGGTGCCCTCTATATTCCCCAGGGAATAATATCCAAACATTTAAAGACATGTTCTCCTGGTTTTCTTCCACTATCAAAAACAAAACCTATATCCTTGCTGATATGAACATTAACTGGGCCTCTATCAACTCTCAAACCCCATCTAACACCATAAACCTATTCAACTTCTCTCAACTAGTAAACTTTCCCACCAGACCAAACAAAGATGGTTCCTCCAGCAGCATTATTGAATGGATTTTAACTTCCCACCTCAACCTCATCTCACAAGCTGGAATCCTCCCAGACCCTCTCAGTGACCACCTCCCAGCCTTTGCTGACCATCTCACCTCTCCCTTTCAAAAGCAACACCACTATATCCAAACCCACATCCTCTCCTCATTCAACCCCTACACATTCTGTGAATGTCTAAAGCACACTGACTGGTCCCCACTAAAAACCTTACCCCTTGATAACGTTGCAACCTATTTTAATGAGTAATTCCTAAAATTTCTTGACCACCAAGCCTCCCCTAAGAACCAAGTGCATAAAATCCAATCCCTCCCCCCTGGCTCTCTAAGGATACTAAACTAAAAATGCAGCTAATAGTAAAACAAATGGAAACAATACCAGAAAAACAACCAACCCAACTCCCTACTAGAATTTAAACAATTATGAAACTCCATAAAAAAACTTACAACAAAAAAATGACAAAGCCTTCTACTACAAAATCCAATCTGAGCACCCATCCAACCCAAAAATATTTTGGGACTCCATTTCCTCCCTCCTACACCCAAGAAATAAAGAAAACCCCTGTTCCAACCCCAACCTCACAGAGCTTGAAACTGCCACTCAGTTCAACACCTTCTTCATGGAATGCATAGCTAAACTCTCCTCTTCCTTCCCCCACCACCCCTCCATCCCCAACCCTTCCACCCCCCTCATCCCTCCACCTACACTTCTCCCTCCCCTACTTTCAAACTAAAACCCATCCCCACAAATAAAATAAAACAACTACTCCTCAAACTCAAACCCTGCCGCAATGCACCTGATAACATACCAACAGCCTTCATCAAACTATCTGCAGACAGCATAGCCTTTCCAATTTCCATCTTAATAAACAGATCCATCCAGGAATCCTATGTCCCATCTATCTGGCACCAAGCTTACATCATCCCACTCCATAAGGGTGGCAAAAACACCAACACCACAAATGTCAGACCTATTGCCATCCTCTTCCCCCTTTCCAAAATATTAGAAAAAAGTATCCACTCACAACTAATGACATACCTCACATAAAACAACCTCCTTAGCCCCTGCTCAACAAAGCTTCCACCCTGGTGACAGTACTATGATTGCCCTCTTTTCCTTTCTTGAAACTGTTAACCTAGCACAGGACTCCAGCAAACTCATCTCTACCTGGTTCCTTGACCTGTCTAAAGCTTTTGATACCATCTCCCACCCCCTACTCCTATCACATCTCTCCTCTCTCTGCCTCTCTCCCACTACCATAGCCTGGTTCTCCAGCTATGTCTCTGATCGTCAACAGGTTGTACAACGGAAAACCTCAACCTCTCCCTTCCTGCCAACCCCCACCGGAGTACCCCTAGGTTCTGTACTTGGACCCCTACTCTTCAATATATTTATCATCAACTTCCACCACACCATCCTTGAATCCTCCCTCATACAGTGAGCAGATGACTCAACAATAATTTGCTCAGCTTACTCTCCCTCTGAACATCTCTTAAAAACTCAGTCTGCCTTCTCTAAAACAGAAACCTGGATGCAAAACAACCACTTAGCCCTAAATGCTACTAAAAGTAAACTGATGACCTTCACACCTTCAAAAAAAAAAAACTCCATTGACATAAACTCTTTTTCCATACTCAGCCAAAGCAACACCCCACTCAAAATTGTATCCAGTACCAAGCTACTCGGCATCACCATAGATGAAAAACTAAAATTTAACATCCATATCCTTAGCTTCTTCCTACCTTCTACCCTCTCTTTGTATGGTGCACCTCTGTTATCTACTCTCCAGCTTGGTCTGCAAGCCAAACTTGAGTCCTGCTTCCATAAAATAAGCAAGTTCGATACCAATTCTAAATACTCTACCCACCACTGCCAATCCCTCCTCTCCCTGCAATGGCTCAAACTCCCCAACTACTTAAAATTCCTTCAGCTTACCAATGCCCACAAACTCATTTCCAATCCCTCCAACTGCCGTTCTCTCACTACAGCCCTTATCTCCTACACTCCTAAGCCCCCTCTGAGATCTCAAAACCTCCTACATATCTACAAACCCTCACATCCCCCTGGCCAACATCTACTATCCTGCACCATAGCTAAACTATGGAACTCCCCCCCCCCCTTTCGCAATATTTCTAATCACTCCAACTTTAAATCTCACTTGCACTCACACCTATCCTCAAAATGGGCATGTCCATGCCATGCTCCTACATAAGCCCCCCATACCCTCTCATTTTTACCAATAACTCCACACTCACAGTACTGGACAATTCTACTTCTCCACCTTGGATGATCTTACTTGAATGGAACTCATGTCATTATATCAAATTAACTCATTTCTGTCATTTTAACCACCAACATTAACATTCCATTACCCATATTTCTCCTCTATAGACTGCTTTATTCCCCTTCCAGTACTATGCTATCAGCCTACCCTAATATTTATGTTATACTGCTCTACATATCGTTATGCTGCATTATGCCATCCTTTGTATGTAAGTATATAATTATAATCATAGGTTCATAGGTTGGTACTAGGCTATCAGCCCTAGGGCTTATACAAGCCTAGCCATAACAATTCCCATGGCAATTTCTTCCCACACTATTTACTTCCCTGGACTCCTGTCTAGCAGGGCAACTGACGTGATCCCTGGGGTGAATTTCCTTTCTCCCATCCAATCGTCAAGGTTCCTTTTGAAGAGGGCCAAAGAGGCACTCTGCTTGACATGTACGGGCAATCTATTCCAGAGTCTGGGGAGTCTCTGGGTAAGGAACCTATCTCTCCAGCATGTTTTGTTTATTGTGATGACAAGGTTTAGTTCCCTGGAGCATGTGGCACTGAGGGATTGGGATTTCTTTAAGTGTAGCATGTCCAACAGCTCTCGGTTTGACATGGCCTTGTATGTTAAGCAGAGATCGCCTCTGAGTAGACGATATGCAACAGAGTATAGCTGGAGTTTTTTAAGGCGGTCAGCGTAGGACATCTGCTTTAGGCCTGTGATTCTTTTAGTGAGGTATTTCTGCGGCCTTTCCAGTTGTTGCAGATGTCTTGAGAGGTACATACCAAATGGGGCATTGTATTCTATAATGGGTCTAATGAGGGATGAGTACAGTGGGACAATGACCTCCTTTTTTCTGGATGAAAAGCCCTTAGTGATGAGGTGTGCCACATAGAAGGATTTCCTGACTGTTGTTGCAATGTGGTTATCGAAGGTGAGACCACTGTCCACCTGTGTCCCTAAGTCTCTTATCACACTTTTGGTGTTTAGTGTACTGCCACCTATATGGTAATTCACGGGTACATGTTTTTTCCCAAAGGGGTAACTATACATTTCTTGGCATTGAGCTTGAGCCCATGGCTCTGGCACCAAGCATCTGTTTCTGTAAGGCCCTTTTGTAGAGTATCCACATCATTTGGGGATTCAGTAATGGCTCCCAGTTTGCAGTCATCTGCGAACTTTGTTAGCCAGAGTCCCTTAGTGTTGGCCTGTACTTCAGAGAAGTAGATACCAAACAAGAGCAGTCCCAAGACTGAACCCCAAGGTACTCCACTTGTCACTTGTCTGGAGCTGGATTTGGAGTCGGCTACTTTTACAGTGTGGGTTCTATCAGTAAGCCAGTTAGCAACCCATTGGGTGACGTAGGGATTAATGCCCAGCTTAGTAGGTTTATCTATGATTCCAGAGTGGGGGATGGTGTCAAAGGCCTTTGCAAGGTCTAGATAGGCTGTGTGGGCCACCTTACCCTTGTCCATGGCTCTGGAGATTGATTCGAAGAAGTCAATCAGGTTCAGGAGACAAGATCGGCCCTTCACGAATCCAAACTGCGTGGGGTCCAGAGTTTGAAGGTTGCCAATGTCTTTGTTTATAAGATGTTCTTCGTGTTTCACTGTTGCAGTCATTACATTTGGGTAATCCTGCTGGCAGGTTGCCCTCAGTCGGCCTGATTTCCAAAGTCCTGGGTCCTGCGTCGGCTGCTGTCACCCCTTCCCTGACATCAGGTCGTCAGGGGTATAAAAGATGCAACCAACGCCATTTTCTTTAGTCTTTCTTGCCGTGCGGTGCCCGAAGCAGAAGCAGTTCGCAAGTGCCTGTCGCCGACTGCTGAGATTTTCGTGTTCGAGTTTCAGATCCAAAGTCTTCAATAAAGCTAAGTACCCTGTTGGAGAAACTTTTTTCTTGCTCCAGACTGATGTCAGAAAAAGTTAATAATTGTATTTCTTGTGGAAAGTAAATACCTCATAAGGACTTTCATTCTTACTGTATTCCTTGCCTAGGCCCTGATCACAATATTGCTGGTTGTCGGTTTTGTGCTAGATTTAACCAACGCACTATTAAGCGTTGGTATGATTTTGCTTTAAACTATTTTGGACACTGGTTTAATTATCCAGAAATGTTGTCAGATAGCCATCCAACTACCGGAGTTCACAAAAAAAGCAAAGAAAAGGACAGAGATTGGCAACCGAGGCCCAAAACCGATGACAAAGATTCTCCTAAGCCAGTCGCCAGTTTGCTGGTTCTCAGTGAGGCGCTTTCGCAGCCCCTGACGCCCGCTACTTTAGAGTCACAGGCCGCTACCAACTCCGACGTGGAGTCGGCCATGCCACTGGAAACTCAAGGTATTGGATCCTCGGATACCATCCCTTCAGATGGGTCCAGTGCCGCTGAGCAGACACCGGCTTCTGAGGGTGTATTGAGACCTAAACATCTTTACATTAAACCAACCTCAGCTTCAAAGGCAAAGACTAAAGCACCTTCTAAAGCAAAGAAACAAACTCAAGAGCCATGTGAACAGGCCTCTATGCCCAAAAAACAGATGCTCAAAATGGCTGAAGACTTAATTACCTTGATCAGGGGTTCCCATCCCCCTCCTGATAAAAGGCCTAGGCAAGAGACTGACTATGAATCTTCAGATCAGGTTTCTGTTTCTTCTGATTCCTCCTCTTCTGATCAGGAATATTCACTTCCCCCCATGAGGATTCTGATGCTGAAGAATCCATACCTTCAGCTTCTCCTCTAGAGGACTATTCTTTTGGGGAACCTTGCATACCATGAGGGAGCATTTCCACTGGGAGAGCCAAGATTTTTCAGAATCTAAAAAGAGGCTCAGGGATTTCCTTTTACTTCCTCAACACAGGCCACTAGCCATTCCACCTGTGTTAGATATTGTAGATGATGTGTTTTCAGAGTCTAGTCTCACCCCTGACTCCTTACCTCCAGCTCCCGTTAAGCCTGACAGATATTACAGGGTTCCTGACTCTCATAAATTCCTTTTTAAAAACCCTGCTGCAGACCCAGAAACTATTTCACAGGGTCCCAAAGGAGTTAAGGCTTCCACTGCAAAAAAAAAAAACTACCCCCTCTGACAGAGATTCTAGGGCACTGGATAGATGGGGAAAAAAGGTTTACACATCTGCTACCTTGGCTATAAGGGCCTTGAACTGTGAGTTTCATATGCTTAAATATCAGCAACATGTCGTGGCATTGCTTAAACAGAAAATGTTATTAAATTCTGAATGTGCAGAAAACAAGGAAATGCAGGATTTATTGCATGCATCTGAACAAGTTGGAAAGCATACTTTGCAATGTGGTTTTGATTCTTTGGAGGCCTCCTGCAGGGCCGCAGTTACGGGTTCTGTAATTAGGAGGCATGCTTGGTTAAAGGAACAAAATCTGCCTGATCATGTCAAAGTTAAATTATTAGATACACCTTTACAGCATGATACTTTGTTTGGTGTTAAGGCAGAGGAGGTGCTAAAGAAAATGGAGGACAAAGCTAAATCTATGCAAACTGTCAAAGATTTTTTTACAAGTACAGCCACCTAGGTTTAGTAGACAGTGGCCAACAAAGAACTGGTCATTTCCTGTCTCTGACAGACCTCAAAGGGGCAGATCCAGATGCCCTAGAGGCAGATCCCAGGTGCAAGGTTCCTACAGATCAAAGCAATGGGGTGCTTCTACCTCCAAAGTTGGAGAAGACAAATCACAACCATGCAGGAAACAGTCCCAATGACTTCCCCCTGCCTGCACCAAGCACTTATCTCCTGGCAGCACCCTTCGGGGGAAAATTAGCACTTTTTTCTCAAAATTGGCACATTATAACCCAGGACAAGTGGGTTCTAAATATCGTGTCACAAGGGTACAAGTTCCATTTCCATACCCTGCCAAAGGCAAACGGCTGGCCAGATCTGCCAAAAAAATCAATGGGCAGAGGCACAAAAACACGTCTCATCTCTCATGGACATGGGGGCCATTCAACAAGTACCAGAGCAAGAACAGGGACAAGGATTTTACTCAAGACTGTTCTTGGTACCCAGAAAGGACAAGACCTGGAGTCCAATACTGGACCTATCTATTCTGAACACATTCCTGGATATACCAAAATTCAAGATGATGACTTTGCAGCAGCTTCTGCCCATGCTGGGCAAGAATGCTTGGCTGGTAACTCTAGACCTAAAAGAGGCATACCTGCATGTCCCAATCAGACAATTATGCAGACGATACCTCAGATTCAAGGCTGGCTCAATGCATTACCAATTCCCTGCACTGCTCTTTGGCTTATCTACTGTGCCCAGGGTCTTCACAAAGTGCCTGGCAGCAGTAATTGCATTCTGCAGTCAGAGAGGAATACAAATATATCCTTACTTGGACGACTGTCTAATTCAAGCAGAGAACAAGGACATTCTTCTACAGCATCTGGCGTTTGTGAAAAGGCTTGTAACATGCCTAGGGTACACAGTCAACGAAAATAAATCAAAATTAGTAACCTCTCAAGAGATAATATTCCTGGGTGCAAGCTTAAATACAACTGCCCAGATGGTTTATCTCATGCCAGACAAACAAAGACAACTGACTACCTATTTCAAAATGTTGGCAACAAAGGCCCAGTTATCTGCAAGAAAAATTCTGCAGGTTTTGGGCTTCATGGCATCCTGCATCCTACTAATTCCATATGCAAGACTGCATATGAGGAAACTTCAATGGTACCTAAAAGGTGTTTGGACTCAACATTGCCACAGCCTAGAAACAATGATTACTCTCATTCCCTGCCTACAACAGGAGTTTCAATGGTGGGCAAATGCTTGTCACCAAAACAAGGGACAGCCATTCACATTACCGCCAGCCAGGCAGACACTAAGAACGGATGCATCAGATTATGCCTGGGGGGCCCACATGGCAGGAAGATGCATTCAGGGCACATGGTCCTCAACCCAAATGCATCTACATATCAATCAAAAAGAGATGCTAGCTGTTCAGAATGCCCTGACAGCCTTCAAGGACCTACTTCATCCGGGACAACTACTGATAAAGATGGACAACACCATGGTCATGTGGTATATAAACAAGCAGGGGGCACACATTCTTACCCCCTTTGCAGACTAGCCATGACTTTGTGGGACACAGCATTAACTTACCAAGTACATCTGCAGGCACAATTCCTGCCAGGAAGGAAAAATACTCTGGCAGACGAACTAAGCAGAAAACTCATTGATCCCCATGAGTGGCAGTTGAATCCACAAGTCTTCAGCATGATAACAAAGAAATGGGGATGTCCGGACATAGATCTATTTGCTTCCCCTCACAAATACCAACTAAAAAGATTCTGCACAAGGACTTATCACAGACAAGCATGGAAAGTGGACGCCCTATCTTTCAGCTGGAAAAACCTATCAGTATATGCCTTTCCCCCACTGCCTCTCCTCCCCAAGGTACTCCTAAAGGTCAGACAGGAGAAGCCAAAAATGATACTGATTGCCCCAGACTGGCTCCACCAATACTGGTTTCCAATCCTAAAGAACATGTCTCAATGCCCAGCTTGGACCTTACCTCAAATACCTCATCTACTGTCCCAGCAAAACAATCAGATCCTGCACAGCCAACTCAGGACTTTAAACCTGGCAGCATGGTGGATAATGTAGTCATACAAAACACACCTCTCAGTAAACCTGTGATGGATGTCATTTTGGAGGCCAGAAGGCATAGTACTAGAAAATCTTATGCTGGACAATGGAAGAGATTCTGTGCTTGGAACCAGGCACAAGGAACAGATACAGCTGTGCCAAATATTCCTCAGATTTTGCAATACTTAACTGAGATGCTGGACAAAGGTCTATCTTTTTCATCTATTAAAATTCGTGCCTCTGCCATTTTGGCTCATTACAATACAGAGCCACCAATCTTTTCTCATCCCTTATTAAAACAGTACCTCAGAGGAGCCAAAAATTTAAGGCCTCCAAGGAGATCACCAATGCCTGCATGAGACCTCAACTATGTCTTGGAAAAACTCAACCTGCCCCCTTTTGAGCCAGCTGCTACTGCTAATATAAAGTTTTTATCTTGGAAAACAGTTCTGCTCCTAGCAATAACTTCTGCAGGATGAGTTTCAGAGCTTCAGGAACTCATGGCTGTGGAACCTTTTATCATTTTTTATCCAGACAGGGTCTCTCTGAGGACAAACCCAACATTTATGCCTAAGGTGGTGTCCAGTGTTGCTCTTAACCAAACTATTCATCTGACAACATTTTATCCAAATCCACAGAACAAAGGGGAGAGAATTCTGCATTCTTTGGACGTACACAGGTAGCTTAGATTCTACTTGGACAGAACCAAAGCTTTCAGAAAGACAGAACAATTACTAGTGGCATATGCTGCAAGATCACAAGGAAAGGCTATCTCAAAGCAGGCTATTTCAAAGTGGATAGGCCACTGCATTCATTTCTGCTACCTACACCATGGCAAGCCAGTGCCTAAGGGCATTAGGCCACATTCAACCAGAGCTGCAGCCACTTCAGCAGCCTTTCTCAGGGGAGTACCAACCAAGGACATTTTAGAGGTTGCTACTTGTTGTTCAGTTCACACCTTTGAAAAGCACTATCATCTGCCACTCTACTCTAAATCCAGGGCAGGCTTTGCCACTGCAGTTCTGCAGGGCCTCATAGCCGCTCCTAATGCTGTTTAGCTCCAGCCTCCCATCCATAGCTTTGGGACTCTACCCAAATGTAATGACTGCAACAGTGAAACACGAAGAACATAGTACAGTTGTATACACTTACCATAAATGTAGATGTTCAAGTGTATTCACTGTTGCAGTCCAGGTTAACCACCTGCCACCCCCCTTTCTTCTGGTGGAACCTATCTTTCCTTCTCTGATTTATACAACCTATGTGGTGTATTTTCTTGTAGATGAAGGTAAAGTTTATATTGGTACATGTATTTATATGTATATATATTTTGGCTACCCTTTTGGGGGTACCTGACATCTGGGGCAAGAAAAACTAAAGAAAATGGTGTCGGCCGCATCTTTTATACCCCTGATGACCTGACGTCAAGGAAGGGGTGACAGCAGCCGACGCAGGACCGAGGACTTTTGAATTCAGGCCAACTGAGGGCAACCTGCCAGCAGGATTTCCCAAATGTAATGACTGCAACAGTGAATACACTCGAACATCTACTTTTATGGTAAGTGTACACAACTGTATTTTCCATGATAATACACTCTATGCCCTTGCAGATAAGGCTCGTCAGACTGATGGGACGGTAGTTTCTGGGATCCAAGGTGGATCCCCCCTTTTGGAGTGCGATAACTGTAGCTCTGTGCCACTCAGTGGGCACGAAACCTGAGGTAAGGCTATGATTAAACATGACACTTAGGTGAGGTGCCAGTTCATATTGTAGTTCATGTAGTACACAGCCCAGGATGTCATCTGGTCCCATGGATGTTGTATTCTTAGCTTTGGAGAGTGCGTTTTTTACCTGAGTGGCCATTATTACCGGAATTTGGCAATCTGGTATTGCGATGGGCCATTTAGGGGGTGAGAGGGGGGGGTGAAGTTGACACTGAATCGATCTGCCAGGATATTGGCAATATCCTTGGGATCAGTATATTTAATGCCATTCTGTTTTAGCTCAGAGCAGATCTGAGCATTGCCATTTAGATTCTTGACATAGTTATAGAATGCCTTGTGGTTGTCTTTGGAATCTTTGGCAATTTTATTTTCGTAACTAGCTTTGGAGGATTTTATGAGGGATCTCAGTTTCTTACTGAGGCTGGTAAGGGAGTTTTTGGCATCCTGGAATTTTCCTCTTTTCTGCGACAGTTTCTTCCTGTTGTTGTAAAGTTTGTTGTAAAGTTAATTTTTTGATTAATTATAATGAATTTTCTATCTGTAACATGTTGTAAGTGCTTATGCAAGTAATGTAATTATAATGATGATGAATTTTCTGTCTGTAACATGTTGTTGGAGCTTTCTCCCCAGGCCTCCACTGAAAATGGGCTCTTCTTGGCCCAGTGGACTTCAAACTGAAATAAATAAATAAATAAATAAATAAATAAATAAATAAATAAATAAATAAACTTTGCATACACCAAGATTATTGCTTGACACATGCATACTAATGTGTAAACATTTTGCATCAGCATTTTCTGTTCAGTGTTACTAACAATGACATTTAGATCTGTTGACCATTATTGATGTATATGTGTGTGTGTGTGTGTAAATATATATATATATATATATATATATATATATATATATATATATATATATATATATTACTACTAGGTGTCACAATTGGCGATGATCTCAAGTTTGACCTACACATGCAAAACAGCATTTAAAAAATGCCAAAAACTAGGCAAGCTGTACAGGAATAAAAAACTTCCTCACACCAGCTACCAAAATTACCCTGGCCAAAACCTACCTCTTGCCCTCACTGTTTTATGGGGCCCCAATTCTAAGTAACTTACAGATCTCCCTAAGAAAAAAAAAAATAGAAAGCTGCTATAACAAAATTCCTGAATTTGCCATAAATGCAACTCCTCTAACTCATCACTGTAAAGTCTTACTAATCTGCACTCCTTCAAAACTTATATAAAAGAATTTCAACAAAACCTGGAATTGCTCCCGTATGAGCCAGGCTGAGGTAGTCCCTTCCTGTACACATATTCCCCTGAGGTTACATTCATACCTTTTCCACATCTATTCCTACTATCCCCTCTATCACACCCTACATTTCTTAATTTGTACTATCCTACGCCTTCACCAATATAATCTGTTATCATATTTCATGATCTCTAGAATATTAATAATCATTATGATAATCATCTGTTATGTAAATACTGCTGCATCTTCCTATTATCAGGCTTTCAGTATAATTTATGCTGGAACACTATGACTTTATTATGTCCGTTGAGTTTTTATTATGACAAGCTAATATGTAGTTTTTCAAATTTTTTTGCTTGAATGTTATGACTTTGGGCAGGATTCACGAAGGCTTGCATGTAGTGTAAGAGACGTGTAACACTCCATGCAAGCCTCGCGATCCAGGAACAGCCCGAAACTCCGTGTAAGAGACCAGCTAAAACGTCTCTTACACGGACTGGGCGTGGATATGCTAAATACCTCACTTGCAGCCGAAAGGTATGCAAATGAGGTACATCAGCGATCCACGAAGCAGAAACCAGCCCGTGTAAGAGACGTTTTAGCTGCAGAAATGTACTCAGTTGACAACTGAGTACGTTTCTGCAAAAATCACAACGGAGCCATGTCAGCTCCAAATAAAGGGTGCATATGTGTCAGGCAGCATGCCAATGGCCAAATATGTAGCCATTGGCAAGGTAACCAGATGCAAAAATTAAAAAATATAATTTGTTTAAACGCAGCGCAGCCCCGCGCAAACAGGCTGCGCTGTATAAAACATAAAAATGAAGGTTATAAACCTTATGCAATACATGGAATGACAATGCAGTGACCAGCAGACCAAAAACAACATGGCCACCGTGTAGTGGTTGCTAAAGGGGGAAGCTGAGTCTAAGACATGTAACTAAGCATTAGTAGGCAATCTCATGTAAATGAGGGTTAGGATACTGAATCCCACAGTTACATAGCAAATGAGCACAGTCTGAGTAGTGTAAGAGATACATAGGGGGGAGGAATAGAGTAGGAGATAGGTGACATCACAGGGGGGAATGGTAGAAAGAAATGCAGTTCATTGGAGGTCAGTGTAACATGACAGATGACAGACACAGATCAGGGAAAGAGGAGTGCCACAAGATAAGCATGGGAAAGTCAAGATATGGAAGGTGTACACTGTTACTTACACCAAAGTTTCTTGCTGGGCGTGCATGCGCATGTGTGCACGCCATGAAGCGCGAGTAGGGCAGTGTGTGTGCGTGTAAGGCAGACTGAGCATGTGGGAGCGTGGTGGTAGATGTTTAACACTGTTTGCGCTGGTGTGCGCGCATGTAGGGCAGACTGAGCATGTGGGAGTCTGTTGGCAGACTTGTAAGACTGTTTGCGCTGGTCTGTGCACGTTTTAACCTGAATAGGCAGATCCTGAACCGTGTAAGCATGTGTGCGCACGTGTAAGCCACTGTGAGCGTGTTTCTGCTGGTATGCGCGTTGCTCCCCCCTGAGGAAACAGAAAGGAAAAACAGAATTAGTAGGAAGCTAGCAGGGAATACTGCTGGTGCTAGCAGGTGAAAACAATTAGAAGCAGGCAATTACACAGGCAGAATAGTAGCCCAGCCCAGCACTTAAAACTCTGCAAACAGCAGTGCAGGATGTTTCTCTCAAGAGACACTGCAAGACAGGAGTAAGCTATTAGAAGTGAAAACTGAAAAAGCTGAACTCAGAGCAGAAATGTTAGGGTCTGCCATAGCTGTCATAACGAGACATAGGCGACTTGCTGAGGGTGGTGACAATGCACATGGTGCCAGACAACCTACAGTGAGGAGACGGAGAAGAGTGTACAGGCCCAGGGTCACCTACCATGGGTTACATGAGCTGAAGATAGTAGAGCACTATAGAGTGGACAGAGAGCTCCTGCAGCAAATAGTTGAGCTGTGCAGGCCACGCCTCACACACAGAACCAACAGAGGGGAACCCATCCCAGTAAAAACCAAGGTATGTGTTGGCCTAAGAATACTAGCAACAGGTACCTTCCAAAGACCAACTGGTGATATGATGGGGATATCACAGGCATCAGCCTCCAGGGTACTGCACCAGTTCCTGGATGCCATATCAGCACATGTCGGTGATCATGTATATTTCCCCAATGCCCGTGAGGTATTGGCCAGCAATATGCGTCTCTTCCAGCAAATAGCGGAATACCCTGAGATAGTGGGTGCAATAGACTGCACGCACATGTGCATCAAAGCACCAGCCGGTGAGCGGGGTAGGGCCTACATTGACCGCAAGGGCTTCCCCTCCATCAACTGCCAGGTCGTGTGTGATGCCCAGGGCATAATAATGAATGTGTGTGCTGGCTGCCCTGGGAGCTACCATGATTCCCACATCTGGCATTTGACGCAGCTGTACCAGACATTTGCCAATGGGGACATCCCACACGGACACCTAGTGGGGGATGCAGGTTATGCACTGGAGCCGTGGCTGATGACACCCATCAGAAATGCACACACACCTGAACAGGAACACCATAATGAGGCACACGCACAAACACGTAATGTAATAGAGCGTGTGTTTGGGCTGCTCAAGTCACGGTTCTGGTGTCTGGACACATCTGGAGGAGCCTTGCAGTACACACCAACTACATGGATCCAAATTGTCATAGTATGTGCTATGCTACATAATATGATCTTGTGAAAACAGCTGCAGCAGGACCAGCATAGGGCTGGGTCAAACAGCCCCCCACCATTGCCAAGGCCATCACAGGCAGAGCGTGACTCGGAGGAGGAACAACCTGAGCCTGCCCCAGTAGGCAGAAGGAGGCATGCCAAGTATGCCCTGGCCTTGGCAAAGAGGCAATGCATAGCACATACACTGGCTCAGTAGGAACCCTGGGAATGATACCCCCTCTGACTCACTCAAATAATAACAGGGATGACTAAAATGACATGACCTGCTCACAAACATGTACAGGGAGTGTAATATGTGCATCCGACAGAGGCAGCCCTGCAGCACCACCTGAGGCATGAATGCCATGTGTTAAGTAATGTAACACCATGTACTATATGCACACCTGAGGACCCTGACTAACATCCACCCTCACCAAGCATGAAGCCACAAAATGACGATGGGATGATCAATTGCAATAACTGGCTGAAGTAATGCAGTTAGTCAAAGGGGAGCCAATGTGTTTCAGCCTGGGAAGACATGCGGAGCATGACATGATGCACCACCTGCTAGGGGTGGCGTGCACCTATCAGTCCAGGCCCCATGGATACTGGCAAAGGCTGTCAGTACCCACAGCATGCCCTGAATAGGTAAGTCTCAAAACACAAACCCATCTTCATAGGTACCACAAGGGATAGGAACCTAGATGTAACGCTACCCAATGCCAGAAGTCTAAACAGCAAGATGCGTGTAGTGTAAACGCACACAGTATGGAGAATGTTTATATCAGTTCTGTAATAGAAAACTGGGTCAAGACTCACATCAGCACCCTAACACTACCAGGTTGCACCTCATACTGTGCTGTACAGCCGCAAAACATGGAACAAGCTACAAAAGGAGGGTGACTAGCAATAAATGTCAAGGATAACCACACCCCCATGTTGGTACCACAACAAGAAGCAGCATGGATTAGACATGGTCAAATACCAATGGCTAAAACCGCCTCCCAATATATAGCCTGCTGCAGACTACTGTCCTAAAACCAGGAACTGCACCTGGCCTATGTTAGAATACATGAATATATCAAGCCCCCCAAACCACATTATATTGCTTGACTGAAAATACCTAGACATACACTGGGAGCATTATACTAGCACCAACACAGTAGGAGAAAAGTTCCCAGAATCCATAAACCAAAATGCCCAGGAACAATGTACCACTCCCACAAGAGGGGTATGCATACTGGATGTGATAATCAGCAACATGTGTACTGGATGGCAAGATGAGAAGTGTATCCCTCACTAGTAAGACCAGACCATAGAGTAATCACACTGGATATACACATCCTGACCACAGTCCCTGGCCAGAAAACCACAGTGAAAAACATGTGTAAAGCATAGGTTGCACCCCTCCAAACCGATGTGGAATCCACGAAAGGCCCTGTGCAAGTGCAGAATATGGGACACACCGCAGAACATGTTATACAGGCATTCCATGAACACAGCCAGGAATGCTTGAAGTATGCAATCACAAATAACAACAAGACACAATGCCATACACGCAGGCATCTGGCATGCTGGACTCCAGCCATTACCAAACCATGCAAGAGAATGAGGAAGCTACCACATGATAGAGCAAACATAAAAAGGGAAGTAATCACTGATCAGTAGTATGGCAATAAAATATGTCCACACATACAATCCACTAAGGCCAGCCACAACAAGTAGAATCTGTGAATCCAGAGGCAATGTGACACCTGCCCCAAGTACACAGACAACCCACAACTCCCCCCAATAAATACAAATATATGTGAGAGATGCAACCATTTATCCAAACCGGAGGCTGAGCTCCCCCAACTCAGTACTGTCAAAACTAGTCAGGAGGAGAAGGTAACCACATACACCACAAACCCAGTCCCACATAGACCTATCACAACTGTAAACCAAACACATAAACACAGAAAAACATTTCCGGAGGCCATAATTACAAACACACCACACCAACAGAAGCCTCCAAAGCAGATCCCAAGCAACCACAACCTCCAAACATAGCACATGCAACACATAGTACACAAAGCTGGTGTGCCAAACAGTTACAGGCCAGAAGGAGAAATGACATGCCTGATACAGTTGTAATAGGTGTCTGTATAGGCAGACACACTGCTGTCCCACTCACCAGACTGAACAAGGGAAAGGGTACAGTAAGCTGCCTGTAGGCTGCCACAATATGCCACATAACACAAGTACGCAGGTCACCCCAAAGCAAGCAGAAATATCATGCACTCATTGTCCATGCTGGTATGAATGACCTGAGATGTACCTCCCTGGACTACATGAAAAGAGACATGGATGAGCTCTCTGAATATGTACCCCAGACCGGTATGACACTGGCCGTTTGCAGCATCCAACCCTCACCAAGAATGATGCCACAGTACAAACACAGAATGATCAGCTTTAACAGGTGGCACAGTTACAGTTGTCAGTCCAAGAGGGTCTAATGTCTGTCTGCTTGAGATGTCATGCATGACAAGCCATGCTGCTGTTCCAGGGATGGCTTGCACCTGTTACCCCTGGATGTCTGCATACTGGATAAGGCCTTTGCCACCTCCATAGAGCCGTACGTAGGCAAGGCCAAAAAAGACTAGCCCACCACCCTAGAAAACATAGGTGGTAAGAAACATAAGGGTAATGCTGACCAATGCCAGATGTGTAAACTGCAATATGCATGCCCCTGAGGCACTTCCCAGTATGGAGAACATCAATGTCTGTGCAGTGACAGAAGCCTGCTGCAAGCCTACTGATAGCACACCAGCACTACCAGGTTATACCACATATCATGCGTTATGGCCCCAACACCTGGACCAAAACATCAAAGGAGGAGGAGTATCCATATGCAGCACAGACACCCATACGGCCAGGTAACTGACAATGCACGAAGCAGCGGAGACCACCCATGTGCACCTAAGTGTAGTCAAAACTGCTGTATGGTCTGTAGCATGCGACAGACCACACTCTCACACACAAGAACCCCACCCAGACATCCTGAAGACACTGGACAGTATGAATGTCCCACCAAATACCAGACAAGGTACTCACAAATTACCACATAGGTGGTAAACCATTATGTATGCAAGGAATAATCAGGGACCTAGGGACACAAGTCGACAGTAACCTGTCATGTGACACTCACAATGTAAAATGTGGTTAGGAAGACTGTCTATATTGGACACCGTATCATGAAAGGATTCACATCTACATCAACAGAGGTCACTGTGCCCCTGTACTGTACCCTTATCAGACCCATAATCTAGTACAATGACTCATATGGGATGTACCGTACCTGACACCTGCAGCATTTTGGAAGACCTCAAAGGTACCCCACCAAGAGGATAAAGGGTGTCAAATATATGTCATATGCTGCCTGGCTGTAGACACCCCAGCTGAATGCAGTCACAGACTGCCTACACAGAGGCATTGTATGTCTGTTGTACAAGGCCATGTCCAACACAGGAGTAATGGACATGCTCCACCACAGGAAATCAAAGCCATTGGAGCTGTGAGAGTGACAGATGTCAGCCTCAACACATAATGAAATAGGATGTGCTGGAGGGACAGATACATAACCCAGAGGTTCCCCACACCCAGAAACAGGATCCCAATCCATGTTAGGCAGAGCCCCTCACTGACACCCCTCAACAGGAATATTGCCAAGTGGATGGATGATCGTACATGTACACTGGGGGTCTTCACTGTGTCACGTCCAGACAGAGGCACAGTAAAGAAAATCATAAATGGCCATAATAGTCACATAGCAAGGCGTGAAAGACACACACACTCTGGCTTGGCTTACTAATGCCCTAGGGTGGATAGCCTAGTATGAACCCATGAACCTATGAAGATACAAATTGTACAGGACACTAAGGATAATCACAAGTCTTACTTAACTGATGGTAGGAACCATGTTGGGAATTCCCAGATATGCTCCAAATCACACAGATATTACAAACAACATACCAAACACACACACACATATTGCCAACATACAACCTGACAGGTTCAGTGCAAGCCCCAGAATGCAAAATATCTATCCCAGCAGACTGCTGGTCCCCTGACATTGCAGATGCTGACGTAACAGCCATCATCTGCAAAGCAAAACACACAGCAGCAAAGGTATGTGATGGTGTCCTGGGCTGAGGCCAACATGGACTCCAAGAATAATGGAATGCCAAATCACACTACTGCCCAATGCAGCCTTACCACAGGATATGTACCCAAAGAGCAGTGTACAACAACAGTGGTCCTTCACAACAAAGGTGTTGCCTGAATGGATACTGCAAACTACCACCCCAGGATCCTGACAAGCTTGGTCTGCACAGCTATGGAAAGGATCAGTATGTACAACAGACATAAAGCTATTGTGGACCTACTGACACCGGACCCTACACAGTGTGGCTGTCGTAACTGCAGATCCTGCCCCTAAACATGTTTGACCCATTTGAAACAGTCATTAAGGTCATTGATGAGGGCAATGTGGTCCACACAGCGTAGCTGGACCATGCATATGCTTCCAGACAATGCCCTACGAGTTCAGTATGGATATGTTCACCAGCTTAAATATATACCCCTATGTCAGTAGAGGGGTTGCAAACCAGACCAAGGACAGAACTGACATGGTCAGACATGCTGCATCCATGTCAGACTACAAAGCAGATATGAGTGGCATCCCACAAGGCTTGGTCCTGGGACCCCCCCCCCCCGTTCCGTATATATGTCCCATAGGTACAGGCCAACATGGAAGGACTGTTACTGAACATGTATGCAGAGGAGTACAAACAGCCCACCATATCCGACCCCCAGCTGACACAAGCAACCCACAAAAGGGCCACCTAGAAACAGACAACTGGAGCCATAGCCATGTCAGCAAGCTAATTGCAGAACTGTGTATAGACAACCACCGTGGATATACAGTAAGTGCCCACATATTACCACACAGGTGTTAACCCATTACATACCTAACATGTAATGAGAGACCTGGGGACACAAGGTGATAGATATCCTGCACTGGACAAACATGTGGCTGTAGTGTTCGCAGAAACATACCATATACCCACCCAATCATGAAGGTTGTCAGATGTAGATAAGGGGAGGTCACTGTGGCTCTGCAGTCATCCTTCATCAGCATCACAATTGACTACAATAGCCCCTGTGGGATATACCTCAGCAGACACCTCCATCAACTGTAAAGTCCACTACAGTACCCCACCAGGAGTAGCAAAGAGCATGAACAGATGCCATGTGTTGCCTGAATAAACAAACTGCAGCTCCACACACTGCCATACTGCCCACCCAGAGGCAAGCTGTGCCTGATGTATGAAGCCATGTCCAAGCTGGAATCAGTGAACATGCTGCACCTTGTACAATCTGAATGGCAGTGAGCTATGCACATGAGAGACCTGAACCCCAGCACTGACATACATAGGACAAGCTGTACAGAATGATCCATAACACAGAAGGCACCCCCACTCTTGAGTAAACTCCCAGTACAGGTTAGCCAGAGAGTCACCTATCGACACCCCTCAAGAGGAATCCCGATGAGTGGATGGGAGATGGTAGGTTAATCCTGGGTATCACTGTTATGTCAGAGGTAGATGGAGGCACAGTATACTAACCATGACATATGTCATGGCAAACTCCAGTTACAATGTGTGTCGAAGGACAAACACACTCTGTGACTAACATCAGAAATGGCCTAGGGAACATCGCTAGTGTTTGCCAATGTCCACCTATGTTGTGGAATACACTACCAATGTCGGACAAGCCTGGTGTAGGTAGTCCATATCTGAACATAATGCAACATGGTCATATGTGCACAACTGGCCCCTACACAGTCTGTTGTGCTCACTATGAAGATGTCAAGCAGTGATAGGACTAAAGCCCAGGATACTGTCCACCACAGTGAAAGTACTGAACCAGTACACTATACGGTACTACAGTGTTAGGTCATTATGAAAGGATGTTGACAACTGTATGCAAAGTATCCCATGCAATCCCTGCAGGCACAGTATAATTCCTGTTGTGGCAGACACGAAGCAGTTGGCCATTTAGTACACAACATGACACCCAACACACAACCATAAACGTGAGATATTGTTGAAGTTCACACACACCCAAATATGTGGTGGACTTCAGAGTTCAACATATGGAAAGCTCACACTGGGCATGCTCGCACACTTTGATAAAAGGCATATGTCAGACAACATGCCATGA
This sequence comes from Protopterus annectens, assembly GCF_019279795.1. Classification (NCBI taxonomy): domain Eukaryota; kingdom Metazoa; phylum Chordata; order Ceratodontiformes; family Protopteridae; genus Protopterus; species Protopterus annectens. Next base: position 645,075,677 of record NC_056747.1, read on the forward strand.
AAAGGCTGAACTGGGCATGCTCACACACTTAGGCCATATCTCCGTTTAGCAGTTGGCCACACATATCTGGTATTTGTACGTGTCATTCCAGGAACCAACCACAACACAGCAATCTGCCCAGTGCACACAGTAAATGACTACAGAGACATAAGTGATATACTGGATCCCCCTCATATTCAAACATCTTCCACAGATACACAAGTTGTTCATAGGAACAGGGAATGCTATGGCAATAAAGACCTGCAAACAGTCTAACAGTACAACAAATATTGTGCATCTGACAATTGAACATATGGGTGTAGAGGTCAATACTAGGCTTGTTGCCCTAGGGAATGACAGCTTAGCCAGAGTGTGCTTGGCATCTGCATCCCCAGTACAGTAGGCTACTCTTCCACTGTAAAGTAGGTCACATAAGGCAATGTGTGAGGCTAGTGAGCTGTGCCTCTGTCAAGCAGGGGCACAGTGGAGATCCCAGGGTTTGAATGTGCTAAGCCACAGCCATGTTGTTGGTGTGTGCTGGAAGAGGGTTGCTGAGGACCTCTAACAGTAAGTGGGCATCAATAACAGACTGAGGGGAGCCCTATCTGCATTGTCTGGACAATTCTACTGTCAACACTGTGTTGTGATGATTATGTGGGAATGAAGTGTCGTGCTGGTACTGTTCACAGATGTCCTCCCTCTGTGGGCTACAGCTCTGCAATGTATTAGCTCACTCTGTCTGCTGGACGGCTCATATATGGCTGGTGTACACCTGACAGGTGTCTTGTTGTGGAGCAGTCATGGGTATATGTGGGATAGCATGATCAATGCAAACCTTACACATGCTCATAGAATGCAATTGTCAAGGATTATGGAGAGTGGCCAGTATAGTCCCCCAGCATGGGTCCTTTGAAGTCGTCCATCCCAGTCTTCACAAGTGTAGAGTCTGCTTGTGCTAAATACAGTTTTTTTGCAGTAACAACCTTGCCTGGGGGTGGGGATGGGATATGAATGTCCAGGGAAAGGTGGGTATGGTCAGATATCAACAATGGTGGTCTACCTCTGGTGTGGAACAGTGAGTACCCATGTTGCAGATGGACAGGTGCAGTATGTATTCCCCCATGTGGCTGTGGTGAGTGGTTCTGCCATAGCACATGGACCCACAAATTGTAGTGGCTGTAGGGTAAAGTGGTAGAGGCCTGAGTAGTTCCCACACACAATATGCCTGTACCTGATGTTAACAACTGGAATGGTGTGTGTGAACACCTGCATATCCCGGCACTGTTCCCAGGGAAGCAAAGTGTGTGTCCTGGATGTGGGAGTGGTGTTCTGGACTGGTTGTGTTGTGCATTACAGGTCCTGCGGTCACGAAGCATGGTATAGAACATAACCTGCCAGTGCGATGTGCATATCTGACCCTGACGTAGGTGCCTGCAAATGCATATATATGCTATCCCCCACCTGACAGGTAGTACTAGATGTGCATACCTCTGTAGAAATAAAGATGTCAGCACCCTATAAATACTGCAGGTGCAGACCAGATGCCCAGTAATTCGTTTAGCGCGCTCTGCTAATGCTTCTCCCTCAAGTGTCATAATATAGGTAGGTAAGAATTCGAACCATGCAAATGCTCAGTGTGTGTGTGTGTGTGTGTGTGTGTGTGTGTGTGTGTGTGTGTGTGTGTGTGTGTGGGTGGGTGTGTGTGTGTGTGTGTGTTTGTTTAGGTGTGTGTGTGTGTGGTTGTGTGTGTGTGTGTGTGTGTGTGTGTGTGTGTGTGTGAGCGGGGTTAATGTGTGTGCAAGTCTGTGTGAGGGAGATGTCCCTTTTGGCAACTGTGAAACACTCTACAGGATGCACATTCCCCTATCTAAAGGGAAATCTCCCAGTAATTGCTATAGCAGCTCTGCTAATGCATCTGTCATGAGTGTCATAACATAGTTAGATAGAGGTTTGAATCTTGCAAGTGCCCGTGTGTGTGGTTGGGAGGTTAGTCTGTGTGAGGAGTTGTGCAAGCTTTTGCACTCTACAGGATGCACATTCCCCTATCTAAGCACGGATGATGTCAGCACCCTATAAGTACAGCAGGAGAAGGGAAACCTCCCACTAATTCAAATAGCGTTCTCCGCTAATGCATCTGTCATGAGTGTCATAACATAGTTAGGTAGGGGTTTGAATCCTGCAACTGCCCAGTGTGTGTGGAGGGGGGTTAGTGTGTGTGCAGTCTGTATGAGGGAGATGTCCCTTTTGGCAACTGTGAAAGCACTCTACAGGATGCACATTCCCCTATCTAAGCACGGATGATGTCAGCACCCTATAAGTACAGCAGGAGAAGGGAAACCTCCCAGTAATTCAAATAGCGTGCTCCGCTAATGCATCTGTCACGAGTGTCATAACATAGTTAGATAGAGGTTTGAATCCTGCAACTACCCAGTGTGTGTGGAGGGGGGTTAGGGTGTGTGTGAGGGAGTTGTCCCTTTTGGCAACTGTGAAAGCACTCTACAGGATGCACATTCCCCTTTCTAAGCACGGATGATGTCAGCACCCTATAAGTACAGCAGGAGGAGGGAAACCTCCCAGTAATTCAAATAGAATGCTCCGCTAATGCATCTGTCACGAGTGTCATGACATAGTTAGGTAGGGGCTTGAATCCTGCAACTGCCCAGTGTGTGTGGAGGGGGATTACTGTGTGTGCAGTCTGTGTGAGGGAGATGTCCCTTTTGGCAACTGTGAAAGCACTCTACAGGATGCACATTCCCCTATCTAAGCACGGATGATGTCAGCGCCCTATAAGTACAGCAGGAGAAGGAAAACCTCCCAGTAATTCGAATAGCGCACTCTGCTAATGCATCTTTCTCAAGTGTCATAACATAGTTAGGTAGGAGTTTGAAACCTGCAAATGGGGAGTGTGTGTGTTTGGATGTGGGGAGTTTGTGTGTGTGCAATTCTGTATGAAAGACATGTGCTTTTTTGCAATCAGGAGATCACACTACATGATGCACATTACCCTTTCCAAACACTGATGATGTCAGCACCCTATACATACAGCTGGAGAAGGGACACCTCTCAGTAATCCGAACAGCGCACTCCGCTAAAGCGTCTCTCTCAAGTGTCATAACATAATTAGGTAGGAGTTTGAAACCTGCAAGTGTGTGTGTGTTTGGATGTGGGGAGTTTGTGTGTGTGCAATTCTGTATGAAACATATTCTTTTTGGCAATCAGGAGATCACACTACATGATGCACATTACCCTTTACAAACACTGATGATGTCAGCACCCTATAAGTACAGCCGGAGAAGAGAAACCTCCTAGTAATCCGAATAGTGCGCTTTGCTAATGCGTCTCTATCACGTGTCGTGACATAGTTAGGTAGAGGTAGGAATCCTGCAAATGGCAAGTGTGTGTGGGGGTAGTAGGATGTGTGTAATTGCAAGTGTGAGAGAACAGATCCTTTTGGCAAATACTACAATACACCAGATGCTGCATATTCCCCCAGTAAACACAGGGGATGTCACCACACTATCAGCACAGCCAAACAGAGCTACTTGGCCAGTAATGCCAATAGTGCGCTCTGCTACTGGGTCTATTACCATTGTCAGAGTACAGATAGGTATGTTTTGGAAACCCACAACTGCCACGTGTGCTTGTGCCACACATTATGACCTTGTGTGGGTCTTTGTGCATAACAATGCATGCCATTGCCTAAACCAGCAATGGCAATGTACACATGATGTATGTGTGTGATACATACACATAAATACCTGTGACCTGCAGTAGTTACCATGTCTGACACGTGCCTTGAGTGGATAAATGGTATTCGCAATGCATAACAATATGACTGTGTCTTACTGTGCAGGGGATGCACGCGGTATGTGTCTATACAGTGTGGGTGTATATGGTAAAATACCTACAGCAGGGGATACACATCTGGTCTGGGCCATATAGTCTACATGTAGTCGATGTACAGGTGCTGCATGTTCCCACCTGTTGTGGGAGAGGTAACATGTTATTCCACTGCAATTCAGTGACCACATGCTGGGAATCTTTCAGCTAGTGTGTTGTAGCTACAGTAATGCTCACGCACAATGTTTGGCTGGATGCAGTCCAGCCATATAAAGACATTTCTTGAGACTGTCATATTGCCAGTGTTGTTATGGAGGATAGGTGGGTTTCCTGTGTATTGGAGGGTTGTGTGTGCCAGGCTATGAACCAGAAGGCAGTCCGACACACTGTTAGCTGCACATGAATAGGCCCTGATGCTTTGTGCTGTGCCAACAACCTGGAGGTGTGTGTATCTGTGGTGCCTTGGGATACCACCCCCCTGTCCATGTGTGTTACATGTGTAGGGGACGACAGGCATGGTATGAGGTATAAACTGGCAGTGATGGCTTGTACCTGTGAGCTGTGAATCAGGACTATGGTACTGCACAGACATTGCAGTTCACCGTGCTGAGGACAGTGTCCAGTGCATGCATCTTACAATGTACACTGCTGGTGTTGTGTAGCATCATTGTTAGTGTCCTATTCTGTGTGATACCCTTGGAGGTGGCTATGTAATCCGTGTCCTGCAGCAAAAGGCACTATGTGTGTATCAAGGGGCTTCGCCAATATACAATGGCCCATGGGTGTCACATGCAAGCTGCCCCTCGCAAATCATTGTGGCTTCCCTAGCATGTAAGCACACGTTGACAGCCAGTGGATACCCTATGAATGGCATTGGAGATTGAGCAGAATGTAGACATAGAACACCCTTCCTACATATAGTGGTAGCATACGTGGTGAGGGTATGATGGCAACCAAGATCAGGCTCATACTGGCCCATGCCACATGCTGAGAGATCCCTTCTATGTTCCCTATCATGTAGTCCAGGGAGGTATGTCTCAGGTCATCCATAGTGGCATGGTCAATGACTGAGTCATATGTGTCCATGCCTCTGACTGACCTGTATGCATGTGTTTTGTGGTGGACCATAGTGCCCCACAGGCATAACACTGTGACCTTCACCATGTACAGCCTGTTGAGCGGGACCCCACTGCAGCGGCCAAGAGAGGTACCTGACACATCTGTAGCAGGTGTGTTGTGTAGCACTACAGGCTGTGAGTGTGTGGCACATGGGATGTGTGTGCCATGTGTGGCATGTGCTCTGTTCTGACATAACGTATGCCTGTGTGCCAGCTGCGGAGGTGTGTGATGCTCAGGCAGGATGCTATTCTGAGTCTCCAAGTATGCCCCAGTGTGTTCAGATTGCTGTCAGTGTGGGTCTATGTCTGACTGGTATTGTAGTCACTGTAGTATGTCATGCCACCTGACAGGGTATGGCATTACTGGGTTCAGCGTGATCAGTCCCCAGATTGGCTATGTGGTGGCATCCCACACATGTGTTGTACGTTCCTGGCCAGGGGTGAGGGTTGACTGCATACATGTGGCAGCTGTGACATTGCCACATGACTCACATAAACCACAACTGGACCATAGAGGTGATTCACAGGTTACCTTTGCACATGCTACCGTAGTAGTGTGATTGCCATGGTGATTACCAACACATAGGGCCAATGGGGAACAACATACTGAAGGTGTGTATGTGTGGGTGTACTGCTACTGATTTCATAGCACTGGCATATATGACTGCACATGTGAGTAAATGCCAGGTAAGACATGTGCAATGTGTCACAGGCAATGTACATGTGAACAGGACAGACAGTGACGTTCTGTCATGTGTAAACTTGACATACGTATAGTACGCTATGCAGATGTCACTAGGAGTCCACAGAAGCACTGTAACTCTGCATTGCAGGTGGAAGCAGTGTTCCAGGGAACCCCAAGCGAACATGCATGCAAATAAAGCTACAGTAAGCAGGGCTGGAAGTAGTCCACTGTACAACAAAGAAGGGGTAACACTAACAGTAGGTAACAGTGCAAATATGTAGGCACTATCAACATATACCCAGGAATGCACAGCTCAGATATCCATGGTAGAACTGATATTATGTCATAGTTAATTGTGATTTGGATTACATTGGTACTGCACACATATCAACATGTGCAAACATCCACATTGCGTAGTCGTTGTGGGCAACTTGACACCATTGCTGTACATGTCCATCATTGAGTATCACTACTTGCATTAGCTTCCCCCCTGTGCTACCCATGTATGTGGCTATCTGTTGACATCCTTACCACCGGTATGCAATAATGTGCAGCTGTTACACTTTGGTACATACTATGGGTGTAGATAACAATTCAGGACAGTCATACGGTTACTGCTTCAGGCATGCTGGGATATACACACAGTCATATCAGCACACTGTACTGTTACCAACATGATACTACTAATACACTTCTATGTAGTCACCCTGTGCATCAGCAACATGTGTACCTGTTCCTGCACTGATGTTGGAGATTGCAGGAGGTGGCACAGTTTCATCATATGCACAGGTTGTGAATTAGGTATGCCTGAGTCTGCCACTGATACCACCAATTGACATGTGTGTGTATGTGTGTTGGTGAGGGACAGCAGTATAGGGTGGGGCATTGTTGGTGCAGTGTGTGCATGTATGTGGTAGCCCTAGGTGTTAACATTTCGCATGTGTGTATGCACGCACAAAGTTCCACCTCATGGCTGCCATATACAGGAGTTTGTGGACAGCCACAGACTGCACCTGGCAGGTCATACAGATCAGTGTCTGTGGGCTCGGACACGGTACCTGTGCCTGGCAGGGGTGCTACAGACCGTATCCGGTACTAAGCCTGACTGGGTACTGTCATCAGATGTGGGATTGTGTTGACTGGACACAGGTCCCTGTTGGGACTGTCCAGAGCCACGTGCACATGGTCTCCTGGGGTGTTCCGATGACAGCACAGACCCAGCATTGCTGGGGCTGCTGCTGGCACTATGGGGGCATCCGTGGGCCTGTTGTCATCCATGCCGACTGCCAGCTGCTGCTGTTGCTGGCATATGGCCACGTTGACACTGCAACCGCCCACCATTGCCCTGGCTCATGGACATGTGGTTGTGGAACCACTGTAATATGTCCCCACAACGTCTGTCTATGACATCGGTGAAATTATGGATAGCATCCGCGATGTCACGCATACTGTCAGTCATGGCTGTGTGACATGCTCTCAGCTCCCTCAGACCCTGTCTGGTGTACCTTTCCATACGCGACTGTGCCTGCATGACAGCCCGAAACATAGCGGAGGTTGACAGACATCTTTGGGCACGTCTGCCAGAGGCAGTACACCCACAGATGCTCCCACGAGAACCCATGGGCAACTGTCGGTGTGGTACCATCGCAGGACCCTGCCCATGGCTGCTGTGTGGGGAAGCATGTGCCACAGATACCACATTATCCTGGTCAATGCCCACTGTATCCTGTCCATCACCTAGGGACAATGGTGACATTGGATGTACTGGCAGGATGACTGTGCGCAATGATGGGGTTGACAGCTGTGTACTGTCAACTGGCTGACCAATGGCGGACCCTGACACACCTTCCTGTGCCATTACACAGATAGCATCATTATCAGTACCTGTGGCACCAGATTCAGGTTCCTTGCTGCAGGACACCAGAGCAGCACCACAACCTGTGGGAGGAAGACAGGAAACACAGTTTACAGTGTCCACACAATGTTACCAGTGATGCACTTATGCACACACGCACATGTGGACACATGCACACATGCACACATGCGCACATGCACACGTGGACACATGCACATGCACACGTGCACATGTGGACACGTGCACACTTGCACACATGGACACGTGCACATGTGGACACGTGTACACATGCACACATGTACACGTGGACACAGGCACACATGCACACGTGGACACAGGCAGACATGCACACATGCACACCCCGCAGTATACACACAGAGCACTACTGAGTTACACTAGTATTACTAGCACTATCAGGACTATTATAGGTATTGTTAAAACACACTCACCAGCATGGATGGCCTGCCTTGCTGTAACATCGGAGGGTCCTGCAGAAATGAGGAGATTAATGTCAGTGGGCACAACTGTGCCATTGATACTGCATATGATACAGTGCAGTAGTACACCAGTTGCCTTTCACACGTCAGCTGCTGATATTGCCAATATCACACCTGCACAATTACATACTATGTTGACAGCTACATACCACAGACACTCCTTACACATGCATAAACTAACAGTGTACAGAACAGTCAAGTGTACATATGGCATATTACCTGCATGCTCCATGTCGTGCTGCTGTGTGGATTCAGCCTCCATTATGATGCAGGTGTATTGCTGTTGCTGTTCCGGGGCTGGAGCCACAACACTTAGGAGTAGCCTCTCCAGTCTGGTGAGGGGGGATGTGTGGCCACCCCACCTCCTGTGGCAACCTGTTGCCTGTGGATATCTGATGCACGCTGACAGACATTTCTGATTAAATCACTGCAGTGATGTCGTACCTGCTCATATGTCCTATTTTGCGTGCCAATGTCATTTACCCTACGGACAAGGTCTTGCCACAGTGCAGCCCTCTCCTGCTGATTCTGGCTGGTGCAGGAAAACAGTATGTCATAATCCCACACCAGGCTCTGGTGTATCTCCTCATCTTCTGCTGCAGAGTAGGCGGGATTATGCTGACGCGCCATGTCCCTGGAAGAGAACACAAACAGGATATCAGCAGACTATGTCAGCAATATATGGCACACATACTATACATGATACTCAACTGTAGTGATATACTACTACTCCCATATGTAGCATGTGTGTATCTCTTGGTGGATACACAAGTACATGGCCAAATATCAGTGCTCAGCCAACACCTGTGCAACAATACCTGCCACATTCCATACAACATAGTAGCATGCCCCATCGGTCAACACACTGTGACAGGTCCAATGCACAACCTCACTCTGGGGGTTCTTACCAAGGTACTGTATGTGGAACGCCATCCACTAGTGTGATCTGGACACAAGTTACTCGGCCTGGATATACATATCCCACCACCGCCAGCACAGTAGACTACTTTGATGTGTATGTGATTAGACAGTTATTCACTTGTTAGGACTGAGATGGTATCCATACAGCCCACTGGGCCAGTGGAAGCCACAACCCACACTGCTGACCCCTTTGCGAATGCTTCCCACGGACATCCCAAAGATTGCATGGAACATGCACACACATTTCTAACCCAGACCCTATACACAAAGGTTAGGCATCCTGTCCGGTGGACCCCAGCCAAAGGCAGTTTGTATAACAATAGAAGGAGGCTACTGCAGGACAGAGCAGATTCACATTAAGGGAAGGCATCTGTGGCCAGCACTGGTAATAAGCTATGGTCTCTCATAACAACATCCACGGCCTACTCTGGGAGGGAAATGGCCACGAACACTATAGATAACCACAAGGCCTTCTTCAGTTATGTTACACATATGGACCAAATGCCTCAGATATGCTCTGAGTTAATACACACCTACTTAACATTCACCGAACACACAGATATTGGCAACATTCTTGCAGACAGGTTCGGTGCACGTATCCCCCCTTCTTCTCCCCCACACTTAGAAATACTTATCACAGCTGAATGTAACCTCCCTATCATCTCACATGTCCAGGTGAGGGCCACCCTCAGCAAAGCAAAACACACAGCATCAATGTGATCTGATGGTATCCCTGGATGTGTGCTACGTGAACTCCAAGAGGACATACAACCGCATATAAGACTGATATTTAACCTGGGCCATACTACAGGATATGTACCTGAACACTGGCATACAGCAACAGTGGTCCCACTCCACTAAGGCGGCACCTCTACTGACCCTGGGAACTACCGCACCATAAGCTTAACCAGCCTGGTCTGCAAAGCTATGGAATGATTCAGTATGGGATGCATATACAGCGATATTGGGTACCTGCAGACACTTGCTCCGGCCAGTTTGCCTTTGTGATGGGCTGATCCTGCCTTTTGAACCTGGTTGACCTTTCAAAACAGTCACTACAGCCATTGATGAGGGCAGCGCAATCCATACAGCCTACCTGGACTTGCCTAAGGCCTTCAACACGGTACTCCACTCAGGCATCATAGACAAGCTCATTAGCTTACATGTTACTACATATGTCACATGATGGGTTGCACACTGGTTGACATACAGAATCCATAATATCGATATTGTAGGAGCCATGTCAGACTCAATGCCAGTCACATGTGGTATCCCACATGCCTCTGTCCTAGGACCCCTCTTGTTTGGCATTTATTTCTCAGATGTAAAAGCAAACATGTGCGGGTTGTGGTTGACAAAGTTCCCAGATGACTGCTAACTAAGCGCCATAGTCGTTACACCAGCTGACACACACATCCTACAGACAGGCCTCACTGCAACGGAAAACTGCTGCCAGGATCATGGCCTAACACTGAATGACATGTAATGTATAGTCATCCCCTTTGGTGGAATGCGTGCACACAACATATCACATGGACATACCTATAGATACAGACCTATGACACATATGGAGGGTTCACAGTATGCAGACTATTAACCTGTTACTTTACATTACCTGTGTTTGTCGCAGCTGGTTGCATTACCACTACTGCTTCCTGCTGCTGCTGCCAGGGCTTGGTACTGTCACTGCTGACAGCTTCAACTCAGTTTGTGTACCGTGTGTTGTTGTTTGTGTTGTTTTCTCTCTCTCTCTCTCTCTCTCTCTCTCTCTCTCTCTCTCTCTCTCTCTCTCTCTGTCTGCCTCCAGACAGTGCAATGAACGTATCGCATGTGTGGAGTGTGAGTACAGGATGCTTTTGTAGGTATCTGCATAAGTCCATGTGATGGCCTCTGCACCAATTGTAAGCCAGCATTTGCTAATTGCATGCAGCCAGTTGTGTACTGATTGCAGTTCTCACTGTGATTTCAGGACAGTGCTATAAAAGGGTATGTGAGATAGGCATTGCCCTTTCAGATTGTAAGGGCAGGGACCATGCTGGTATGCTGTGGACACTGTTCTGTGAGTGTAAAGGTTAGTATCTCTCTCATGATTCAGGCTGTGTTGTAGATTCACATTTCTCCATTCCTCTCTCCTGTTTCCTGTAGTAAGTGTGTATGCAAACTGACACCTACAACTATATATATATATATATATATATATATATATATATATATATATATATATATGTAAATATACATACATTTATATATGTACATTAACTGACATTATTACCTACTAGCTACCAACTAGAATGGCTGTTTCTGTTCACACACTACTATTATGGAAATCCACTAGTTCTGACAGTAAGTATGAATGACATGCTTTGTGTACTACACATCCTATATTCCCTTTACATTCATTCCTACTATTACATGATATATTTATTTTAGCACAATGTTCTTGTATAAGAGTCATGGCTTAGTGGTAGGTCATGCAGACTACTGTTTCCAAGGTCCTGGGTTCGGGACTGACAGTGGGATTTTATATTGCTTTTGAACTGACTACAGGACCTGTCAATCAGAGTGACTAAGGCACTTTTAAGCAGTTGTAACTGGGTTAGCGCTAGTTTGCGCGGAGCTCCCGCATGCGCACTGGCATTCAGCTCCACGCACACCCACTTACAACCGCTTAACAGTGCTTACTCTGGCGCACACCCGCGCTATTTTCTTTGAAAGAAATGAAAATGGGGAGACAGGAAAGTGGTGAAAAAGGGGTCACAAAGACTGTAAGACAGTAGGGAAACAAGCTTGGGTTTTGCAGGAGGGATGTAGGTAAGGCCCATAGCTGCCCATTTCTTCATCAGCAACAGCTGTGCATATGTATGTAATTTGGTGTGACATTTGAAACCTTCCACCCCTGAGAGAGGTGTCAGGACAACAATAATACTTGTTGTACAGCCAATTGTAATTGATAGTTTCCATGTCCAGCAGACATGTGTGCGGAATGGGCAGCTATGTATGGGGCGTAATTTTTGTGGGTACAGAGTGCCCTTTTTTTTTTTCAGGTGAGAGAGGTATGTCAGGTGAAGGAAGTCGGTATAACTGGGGAGGTAGGTTGGGTAGGTCAACAGACAAGACAAACAAGATGCATACAGGGGTGGTGTATGACATGTGTGGGGGGGTTACACAATTGACGGGGATGGATGTTTGGATATCCAGAGCCCATGAGCCCACAGATGGCAACAGTGGAACTGATATCCCCACACATGGGCAGTTGCCACTGTTCCTTCACTGCCCAGGATGGGGCTGTGCTGGGGCTGTGTAGGCGGGCAACAGGCATGCCCGTAAGTTGTGCCACCTGTGCCTCAAGCTGAGGGGCCCAAGAACAGAGTCCCGGATCTCCCTACGCACCACAGTCCGGACGCTATAGAGGGTGAATGGTGGTTCTCCTCCAGCCACACTTGCAGAGGGGACGGGCCCCATCCCCTGTAGCTTCCACCTGCAGGTGGCACAGGGCCACCGCAGGAGGGTCCAGACTGGGCACTAGTGCCAGGTGCACACGAGAGCTGAGGCGGGAGAGGTGGGTCCGCTGGAACCCGCCTTCTCTGTCGTCCTATGTTTTGCATTATGTCATGACAGTTTGGGTTACTAACATACAATACCATTCGCAATTAGTTGTAACAGCATGCATTAGTATTCCCATTAACCAAACACCCAGATATTCACACCATTGAACAGCGAGCACAACACATGCATAATTTGAACAGCAATACACAGTCCAACAACATGCAGGGTTGATTGATGGCAACAGGCCATCAGGTTTGGATGTATGAACAGGGCAGATGCATCAACGGACATGCAAATATTTATGACCCAACAGGACAAATGTCCAGGGGTGTTAATTGTGATTGCACATTCCATTTTCACGTGGAATGGGTTATATGTGGTTATAGGGTGGGGTGAAGAAAATAATATTAACACCTTCGAATACCAATACATATGCTGTACATTTCTAATAGCTGCAGATATATACACACTACTGTTCTAACTACAGTTTCCTATATGATAACTACTTCAATTTGGTGATAGGACTGTTACTGCTACATCAATATACATTTTATTGTTCTTCATACATGTTCATATCTGGCTTTGTTCAGCTACATCATCCTCCTACATTTGCTTTATATAGCTATAGACAACTGTGAATGTTTCATATTTCAGACAATCATACTATCTGCATATTGCAGACTGAGAGCAACATATCCAGATTTTGGGATACACATTCCAGCTGCAGCAACACTTTGAACACATTTCGCTGTTTGGTTCTGCTTGTCACATTCATTTCATTCTGTACTGACTGCAGTATACTTTATTCAGGGGTTATTACTACTTTATTGGTGGATTCATAACTCTTTCTCACACTCTCTCACTTGTTTTCATTTTACTTTTCAGGATGGTACTTACTTCTAGGCTTTATTGACATGTTTTACCTGTAGTTATTACAATCCTTTCCAGCAGTCTCACTTCTGTCATATTTCAGTATTTCAACAGGGGTATATTTCACACATGTGATTTGCTCATCTTCTGCAGCTGTACTTTTCAGCCTGCTGCAGGTTGTATACTATTATATTACAGGTGGGGCATCTTTATTTCAGACTTTATTTCAGACATTTTCATTTTTCTGTTTGGATTACAGACTGCAACACACTTTTGTAATCAAGCAATACTTGCAAACACTCTTACACTGTTACTTGCACATTTTATTACTTAGTGACTACACTGCACTCTTTTGCTAACTGTCATACTTTTATATTTCTTTACAGTTACTGGGAGAGGATTACTGACCTGCCTGGTGGCGCAACCGCACCAGCCTATCGCCATAGGCTCTGCAGTTCACAGAACGGACACCTGCAGCTGTAATATAAATTAAGTAATATTGGAATACACATCTCCATAATACCAGCTAGTTTAATTTCTTACATACATAATTAAATGTAACTTACTCAGTAGTGGGGCTTTGGGCATTTGCCGGGCCTCCTGGATCCAAAGGTTCAATTGGTCCTGCTTATGCCTATTCAGGTCCGCATGGTGGTGACGGACCTGCTCACCAGTCCTTGGAATCCCTGTGGCACTGGTGAGATCATGAGCCAACCGGTCCCACGCCTCAGCCCTATATGCTCCCCAGAGGACCTGGCCCTGCATGAGTTGGGCCTCATGATTATGGACTAGGAGCCAGACCATGTATCTGGACTCCTCAATGCCCCACCTCTGTGCTCGAAAGCAACTACCCTCACCTACTCCTGACATTCTGGCTGCAAGTTAGTTCTACAATCGTTTATGCTGTGTATTCCCGCCTATGGGGCTTATATATGCTGTTTTTCCCGCACATATCTGTGAGTGGCCATTTTGGAATTGTATCAACTTCACAAAACCTGCTTTGTCATGCTCCACTTTGTATTCATTCCTATATATTTGCTATTACTGCATTTCTAGGTACTGCTGTCATGGCTTAGTGGTTCAGTACCTTGACTATGGTGCATAGTATCCTGGGTTCGAACCTGGCCACTGCTTTTTATTTTTTATGACTGTCTAGACAGGCTAGGGGGTGTGTCTGTGTAAAGGCAGTTTTGATACAGCTTGCTCAACGTTGCCCATCGGTTAGTTTGATGGCGCGGTGCGCAGCGCCGCGCAAATGGGGTACGCTGGTTTACGCTTCATTTGGCTGTTAGCATGCATATTACGCTCAGCTCAGCTAGGGGCACACAGTTTCAGCATGTTAAACCACTGCTCACCTATAGGCACTCATTTTACACCTGTTAAACCACTGCTCACCTACGGGCACTCATTTTACACCTGTTAAACCACTGCTCACCTATGGGCAGATGCAATCACCTTGTTAAACTGTAGCTCAGCTATAGGCACATCTCGCATTTTTTATTGTTTTGTTATCTTACATTTCTTCAAAATAAATGGACTATTTCATTACATTTTACATAAAACATGATTTTATATGTGTACATATTTGTCAGGGACTTGTTTTGTGCTTATTTTACTAAAAATAAAAATTGATATTATGGGGGCTCGAACCATGGATGCCTGCTCTTCAGCCGACGTCTCTACTGCTATGCTATTGCTACTTGGCTTACTTTGCATATTTAGTTCTTATATGCTTTTCCACTGACTGCTAACTGTGGCTAAGCTACGGGCACGCCCGCGCAAACGAGCACACTCAGGGGCAAACATCTTTACGATTTAAAAAAATATATAACATGTTCATTTATATATTTTATGTTCATAGTCTGTGGGGGCATGTGTTGTGTTGTGTTTATTCACATATCCATGACCACTGTCGTGGGTGTTTACTTTGGGCACTTTTACTCTTCTGGGGGCATGTCCTCTTGCAGGGCTCGGCCTACGGACACGTCCCCTACTGTCTCCCATGGACCGTGTTAGCCTAAGGTGTGATTCAGCATGCCCTCATGCATATGCATGACATGCTGACGTCACACCATTTAACTGCAGCCTCCGTGTAAGCCATGTATCTCTTACACGGAGGCTTCATGAATCCTGCCCTTTATTTTGTATGTCTAGTTCTTCATTCTGTTAATCATGTGTATCTGGAGTTTTTCTACCCAGGCCTCCACTGAAAATGGGTACCTCATGACCCATTCAGACTTTCCCAGTAAACAAATGCCAAATAAATACATATATATATATGTATATATACTGTATATATATATATATATATATATATATATATATATATATATATATATATATATAGAGAGAGAGAGAGAGAGGTGTGTGTATGTGTGTGTCTGTGTGTATGTATATATATATATATATATATATATATATATATATATATACTTTGGGAGTTCAAGCTTTCAAAACTTCGACCTTCATATGGTTGAGACAATAACATCAATGTTTTGAAAGTTAGAAACTTCAATAAAAATTTTTTTTTTTACATTTATGCAGGGGGCAAGCCCCACTGCACCCCCACATCCCCTTCTAATTAAATATACTAACTCCAAGATTGCACTGCATTGAAGAGAATGGTAAATTTCCCATTCTGTATTGTATGGTGATCTCCATTTCAATAGTTCAAAGTTCAAAACTTGTCTTATGGTCTCACCATATGAAGTTCAAAGTTTTGAAACTTCGAGCTTCCAAAGTAGACCAATATATATAGATATATGGGTCTACTTCACATGATGGAACTTTCAAAACTTCAAACATCATATGGCTGAGGACCAGATGATCAAAGTTTTGAAACTTCGAACATCAAAAAGTTTTATTTTATGTTTTTGCAGGAGGCCAAGACCCCCTGCACCCCCCACACCCCCTGCTAATTAAATATACAAAGTCCAAGATCACACTACAGCAAGGAAAACAGTAACTTTCCTGATCCACACTGTATGGCGATCTCCATTCAGAACTTCAGTCTTCTGATAGGGACCGGTATATATAGAGATAGATATGTACACACACACACACACACACACACACACACACACACATATATATATATATATATATATATATATATATATATATATATATGTGTTTGTATGTGTGTGCGTGTGTGTGTGTTTGTTTAAAATAAGAGCAATTCTCAAATGTCAACAGCTTTCTAGTCAACTGCATATGGTCAAATAGGCAGTTGATTGACAGGTCTGCAAGATCACACAGATTCAGAAGATGGAAAATTTGCTCTTACACTGTGTTTGTGTGATCTCGGAGTTAGTAGATATGCAATTAGCTGGGGATGAGGGTGTGGGGGGTGCAGGGGGCTTGCCCCTCTGCAAAAAAAAATGTATTATTATTTTTTTTTAAAGTAGGAAATTACATGCACTGAGGCTGTTTTTCAGTGCATGTGTTGTTTGTGCTTTTGATCACATGCAGTCGATATTTTGTGAGTCATCTTTGGGTGTATTTGCAAATGAATGGTACACTCATATATCTATATCTATATAGATATGGCTATAGTTTAGATACAGATATAGATATATATAGGCATATTTATATATATATATATATATATATATATATATATATATAGATATAGATATATAAATAGAGATATAGATATATATAGATAGATAGAGATAGATAGATAGATATATATATATACAAACAAGTGTGGGGGGTATTTAGTAAGTGTGTTTCTGTGTTTGTGTGTTTGTACGTATGTATATGTATATAGATAGCTATATACAAATAATATATAATCCTTATCTTTATTCTTCCCTTTACTATACATCTGAAGCCGAAACAAATTTGCATCATAAGAAAGATAAAAATCTGTATAAAAAGCATGGGATTATACATTTGACTTCTTTATAAGGTAAATCTCTGCATGCCCTTTATACTCTAAACTGACATTACTATATTTCTCTTTAATAAACTATTGAAATATTCTCTGTGTTAGAATATGTAACTAATTAATATGGTGTATTGATAGAGATTTGTAAGACTTACAATAAATCTTTACAAGAATCTGTATTAAGGTTTACCTAAAGAATCTTAGTTCTATAACATGCTGACTGGGAAGGAACAGCTGTCAAATTTTACTACTTTCCAAACTTGAAACCACCTACAACAAAGATGCTAGATTTGCAGCCAATCTGCCCTCAAGATCACACCACTGTCACACTCTCCAGACACTCAGCTGGCTAGAGTTTCCTAACCAACTCTTATTTACCCAACTTCTCATTGTCCATAATATTTTGAATAAGCCCTCCTCTTGCCATAGTGTTTCCTCACTTGTCCATCTCTGTAAGCCCCTTCGATCCCTCAGAAGCTCTGACCAATGTCTCTTACAAATTCACAAGCCTAAAAAATCTATTGGACGGAATCTGTACAGCTACTTCCCTGTTCCTGCATGGAACAAGCTCCTCATGAACCTTAGAAACATTTCCTACAGCCACTAATTCAAGAAAACTCTCAAAAGGTACCTTAATAGGACATGGAATTGCCTCTGTAATCATTCTACATGAACCCACCCCTTTCTCTGTCTCTATCCTCTCTATTCCTCCCTTCCCTACTACCATAACTCACTTAACCACTCTGTATTGTACAATTACCCTCTGAAGATAACCCAATGTGTTATGTAAATTCATTCAAATGTTTTATTGTATATTTCTTTGCTATGGTTTTTCAAAAATGTTATAATGCCTCTTATTGTATTGTACTGTGGAACTTTACCTACATTTGCTTAACTGTTTTATTGTAAATTTTTCACTGTATTCATCTTCAATTTGTAAATTGTCTTGCTTACTTGTACTGTGGAGCTTTTCTCCCTGGGCCTCCACTGAAAAAGGACTTTTGCTCAGATGGACTATCCAGGTTAACAAATGTCAAATAAATAAATAAATACTGGTAGGCTAACAAAGAGACTAAGAGAGGAATTGCAATAGCAAAGAACAAGTACCAGAGACACTCTACAAGCACCAAGAAATTGACTCAGTAAATGGCAAAACGAGAGTTTATCATCTTGCAAAGCAAAGACAGAATGAAGAAGACGAAAGTCAAACACCCTTTGTAAAGTATGCTATTAACAACCACAGGAAATAAAAGGTTGGAGTACGTTCAGCAGCTTCTGAATGAAGAAGACCCCACAGAAGCTGTACTTCCCCAGACATAGCGTATGATGAGGGAAAAAGAGGAGCCCACTCTAGAAGAAATAAGAACATCACTAAGGAAAATGGAGTCAGGGAAAGCAGCAGGCCCAAAATGAAGTCACAACAGATATGATCAGGATGTTGGGTGAGTTGGAAGAGAAATGGCTCCTGAGGGCAATCACAGTGATATGGAGAGAAAGGCGCATCTCAATTGATTGGAAAGTAAGCATACTAGTTCCAAGTGTACATGAATAAAGGGGACATTCACATCTGTGGGCAGTAAAGAAGTACCAAACTACTGTCACACTACATGAAAGTTCTAGAATGTGTAACTGATTAATGAGTATGCAGAATAGTAGAAAGTAAGATGGGAGATGAGCATTTTGGATTTAGATCAGGATGCAGCACAGCCAGCCCAATGTTTGCAGTGAAACAGATAGTTGAGAAGAAGCTAGACATGAGGAAAGAGCCCAACTGGGTATCCCTAGACTTGGAACAAAGCATATGACAACGTCCCAAGAAAGCTGATTTGGGCAGTCCTTCTATGGTTCAATGTCCCAGAAACAGTGGCAGAAGTTTTCCAGGTTATGTATAAGGACCCAATGACTCAAGTACAAACAGTGTTTTGTCTCACACAGGCCTTCCCAGTAGGAGTGGGTGTGTATCAGAGTTCAGATATGAGCCCTCTGCCATTTGTATTGGTGATGGACAACATCAGCAACCAGCTCAGAGGGCACAGATTAACAAAGTTGTTGTATGCAGGTGACATGGCATTACAGGCAGACTCTGAGCAAAAACTTCAGCAAAGGATAGGGAGATGGAATGAAAAATTGAAGGCACATGGGATGTAAATAAGTACAGATAAGACAGCTGTAATGGCAGCAAATGGAGGAATCAGAAGAAGCTAAACACTGAGTTAGAAAGAAAAACAGTAGATTAGGATAACAGCTTCAAGCATCTGGGAGGAGTGATTGAGGAGAAGGGAAATCTGAATGAGGAGGTCAAAGCTAGAATCAGAGGTGTTGCAGCCAACTGGCACAGAGCGTCAGGGGTAATCTATGACAGAAGAATGCCAAAGAAGCTGAAACGTAAGGTGTGCAAAATAGCGGTGCAACCCATACTACTGTGTGGTACAGATATCCAGGTAATAAAGACAGAGCAGCTGAGGGAAACAGAGGTGATGGAGACCGGTGGTAAGATGCAGATTGTGGGACAGATGAAGAAATAAGGACACCAAAGCAGAAACCAAAATAGCTCCAATTGCAGAGAAAGTCAAAGAAAACAGATTTCTGTGCTTTGGCCACATGTGCATAAAAGCAGAAGACAATCCAGTGAATAAGATTTGGGACAGACAGAAAGAAGGCAAGAGGAAATGAGGGCATCTAACACAGAGATGAGAGAAGACCTCCAATAGTTAGGCATGACTGCCAAAGATAGTAGGAGAGTGGCATTGAATTGAGAGAGATGGCAACAGTTGACACAACATCTTGACTCCATGCAGAAAATGGGGAAAGGGGATTAGATGATGATGATAATGACTGTAATTAAAACCATTACAACAAAGCTTCCGTTTAAGCACTACCATGGGGAAAGTGCAAATCCTATCTTCCCTATTAAATTAATTGATAGGTACTGCTGAGTTTTGATCACAGACATTTCATTGAGTTGTGATCCAACAAAATGGCATTCTACTAACACACTCATGCCAAGACATATAGATAGATAAATAAACAAACCAATACTAATTTAAATATTTTATTTAAAAGCTAATAGTAGCTACAACAGTAGAAAAGATAAAAACCTAACTATATAAACATTTCACTTAAGCAAAAAGTATACAAACATTTCACCTAAGCAAAAAGTATCCAAACATTTCACCTAAGCAAACTGTTATGCTCATTATAACAATTCTTTACAGCATAGAGGCACATGTTTATGTACTTCAGGAAAGAAAAAAAGAAAGAAAGAAAGAAAGAATAAATTTTCATAATAAGACCATGTGAAACTGAGTACCACCCAAAATTAATCTATACCAAACAAGTTGTAAATCGAACCCAATCAGACAATGGGAAAATAGCACTCCAATTAACCATACTCATAGCTACTCCAGATTGATAAGTTCCTGAAGAGTGACGCAGAGCAGTGGTGTTATAATTGACCCAGGTAATTATAGACCTTTCAGCCTTGCAAGCTACTTTGCAAAGTCATGAAGTATATTACATCTGATCTCATAATATGTGATTTTAAGAATCTTGTTATACTTGACTCCCAACTGTTTAGTTTTGTTAAGAGTAGATCCTGTCTACCTAACTTGGTAAATTTCTTCTAAAGGGTTACAGATGTTGTAGATGGTAATCATGCAGTGCATGCAGCTTATAATGACCTGGATAAGGTACCATTTCCCATGTTGGCATCATACAGTTAAATAATCATAAAGCTAAATGCTATAACAATCAACCTATATGTATTGATGGATATCAAACTGGCAGAAAGACAGAACCTCTACAGTGAGAGTTGCAGATGCTTTATTAGAAAGTATGAAAGTAACTATTGGTATCCTGCAGGACTCGGTGCAAATTCCAAGATCACATATGTGTCAGATGAAGTGATTATATCACGAAAGTGCTTACACCAGTAAACTGTTGTGTTGGAAATTTATCGGAGACGTTTGGATTATTACAACTCTTTATTTACTGCTGCATCCTACTGCCGTATTTTGCCACTGCCAGGTATTGGTTTCATTTGACATTTGTTTACCAGGAAACTCCAAATGAGCAATAACCCTTTTTCAGAAGAGGGCCAGGGAGAAAATATCCACAATTAAATTAATTTTATAGAAAGATAAAACAACATCTATACATAAGAAAATACTTACAATAGTCAAATACAAGGTGTGTATATAGAGTATAAGTACAGTCAACTGAACGCTGCAAGTTATACATGCTGTAGGTCAGGTAGGACAGACATCATATATTGGAAGAGAAAATACTGCAATAATAATGCTAAAAGAAAAAAAATCATGACTGTTTGGCTGATGCACATTTATTACCATGCCTTATGCATGATGTAGGACAGGAAATAATCTATAAGAGTGGACAGTATTTAGAAAATCTTGAAAATCAGGTATTATTTGAAAAGGCATGAGAGGTTTTATAGAAAAGATGAGGTAAGAAGAAAAGAATAGATTACAGGGAGGCTTGTTAGTAAGAGACGTTTGAAGGATGAGAAATAAAACAGAGAGCTGTGGGGACTGGGGAGAAGATATTAAGATACTCCCAGGTGGAGTTAGGCTGTATTTAAGTAATACATTCCTCATGCATTTTTTAAGTCTAGTTTAATCTTGGGATACACAGAGATGTAGTCTATGAGTACTTTTCAGTCTAACCTTGAGATGCACAGATACATATCCCAGTATTCATGAGATGCTGTCTGGGTTGCCACTTAAAATGCCATTATGTTGTTCAGTTATCCCAAATGAGCTTAGAGGGAATTCCATTTAGTCAATGTGTAGTCTGAATATAGTAATTCAGCTGCAGTATTTGTTGACTGCGCTGTTTGGAGCAATTAATTTTTGGTAGAGAGTAGGTCTGGCTGAATGATACTGTTTAATGCTGGGTATTTTCCAGGGTTATGAAGTAACTTGTGCCTGAGTGAGTCTGTATTTATGAATCTATATTAAAGAAGTTATTGCATACCAATTTGCAACACTAATCAGCTATGAAACAATTAAATATTACTAAGGTCCATTTCCTGTCTCCTATCCACAGCTGATGTTACATCTTATATCAAATCATGCAAAAAGAGTTTAATAAAATCAGTGACACTATTGTTCTTATGTAAAGTACAAAAAAGCAACAAAGGACCTAGTAATATTTATTATTCTGAGCAGATCCCTGAGGAACCTATTTCCTTAAATAACAAAATTGCTAATCAGAATCACATAAAATGCAAATGACAAATTAAGGAAATCTATCAGAAGCTCATAACCCGTGGTCTCTGAATTATACTGCAAGTATGACACCCAGTACTTCACATACAGCAGCAGTTTGAACAGTTCCATGAACAATTCATATTATATATACCCAGTACTGAGAAAATAGTGAAAATGTTACTGCTGTGATCAGTTGTGTTACTACAAAATGACAGCTAGACTTACTACTGTTAAACTGTTATTCTCAGAACAGAACCAAACTATTCAGATCCATGCTCATAGTTCTCGGCAATGCTTGTTAGTTTATAAGACATTTGCTGAGACACTTTGAAATAACATCAACAACTGCTAAGCAGCAGTGCTATAGTATAAATGTTTCTCTCCTCTCTTACAGTATTACCGCCTGCATAAATACATGGTAACAACTATGACTGCATGCAAATGAATAAGTAAACACATAGACAATTATACTTTCCAGCATAGGTACATTTCCTGCTTTCTTGACAAAACAAAAGGAAAATAATGACTCAAAAATGAGCAGTTTTGAGACTTATTAATGCAACAGTATACAGAATGAAAACATAGCATCATGCTAAAGCAATTTCACAGACACAGTTGGGGCCCTGATTTGACTATACCAGCACATATGAGCCCCTAAAACCTAAACATGTCATCCAGATTAATGAATATCTTACTTTGTCCTTTTAACCTCCCAAACTATGAAGACAGAAACTAATGTGCCTTAGTGCATAGTTAATGTTATTTTTCATAGCTAGTATTATTTCATAATCTGGCCACTATAAAGCAGCAGCCCAGTTCCTATACTGCTCATCTCATTATGTTGTGTTTCCTTATTATCATAGAACTGCACAAATAAATGATGAAACCTTTTGTTGTTGTTGTTGTGTCTTTCGGCTTTTCCCAGTTAGGGGTTGCCACAGCGGAACTCCGGTCCGCTAATGATTGGTAGTTTATTTTTACATGCCAAGTTACCAGCCCTGATGCACAACCTTGAACGAAGGTACGCCTATTCACGCATGACTCCAAGCAGAAGACGCTCTAGCTGAGAATCAAACTGGACAGTGTCTTACTGTGAGGTGACAACGCTACTATGTAGTGAAAATTAGCTCTCCCAAGATAGTTCAGTCTTCATAAACCCTAGGGATTGATATAGCACAAATGCTCTGCTTGGTATATAAAAATTTCCCAAGTTACTTCTGCACTTTCTTCTATCTATGGTGTTACTGTGTGTGCCTTGTTCTTCACTTTCAGTTTCTGACTAAGGCAAATGCACTACATAAATAGAACTGTAATCTCCCCCAATGGCAGACAGTTGGAGGATGAGGCAGCAAATGAAAATGATCATGGTAAGTACATAACTTTTGTACCAGCTGCACAGAGTTAGTCTTTGTTGACTCTTAAAAGAGAGGCCCTAGCTAATATACCTTGTGTAGCTGGCCTTGTGAAACAAGCCCCTGATCACCATAGCTCCAAAGGTAGATCTGAACCTGGAAGTAATGATAGCTTGTAATTTCTGACAAAGTGCTTGGCAGGGATAAATGTCATTCAAGGATGCCTTTCAGAAAAGAAAAGTTGCTGTGGCAGCAACAGCTGTAGCTGAATAAGTCTTTGACAAACAGGTTGCTCAGGTGGCAACAGCTGTAACTAAATGAGTCTTTGGCAAACAGGTACTTCCATTCTGTAGTTATGAAAAACAAAGGAAATGCAAATGATAATCCAAAGGGCTAGTCCATCCCTCACCTCCCTGTTTACTCTCCAAAAGCCCCCCTGACAACTCAGATCTGGAAATCAATTACTTCTAAAAGTGTAAATACCCAGTCTAGCAGTTGGTCAATCTCTCTACTCATGTACCGCTGCTAAAACTTGGAATTCCCTACCCAGCTCTATCAGAACTATTTCCAATCACATATCCTTCAAAAAGTCTGTAAAACAGCATCTCTTAGCCCTATGGCAATGTACATGTGGCTACAACTACAGAGCATCTTCCCTCACCTGATTCACTAACTTTTTTCTCCCCTCTGCTTAACAGTTATGCAACTATCTCTTGCTGTCTTCGCTCTACAGTATCCAAAGCAGATGATATATTGTACTTTGTATATTTTGTATATAATGTATACTGTCTTTGTTATTTTAGCTAGAAATGTATGATAAGATCATATGTCTGTTTTCTTTAAGTATTTATCTATTTATGTAGAAAATGTGATTGTATTTAAATTTCTTTTATATGTGGAGCTTTTCTCCCCATGCCCCCACTGAAAATGGGCACTTTTTGGCCCAGTGGACCATCCCGGCAAACAAATGCAAATAAATAAATAAATAGTCATAGCTTGCTGACTTTTTGCCTACTTTCTATGACCCAAAGAAATGAAGAACTGATTGTGTTTTCTGTAATGTATTGGTTCTGTCCATACAGCACTTGAGCTGTATGTAGATATCCATACAGTGATGCAGGTATTCCTCCTAGTATACTCTGCAAAAAATAAATAAAAGCATTTAAAAAATCTTAATCTTAATAAACCAATTAATAGCAATCTTTGGCATGAAAGAGATAGCAATCTTCAAAGAAACACTTTCACTTTGAAAACTGTATATGAAGATGTGATGTAGGACATCTATAACTGATAAATCCTTCTGCATGAAGTCACAGCTGCTAAGAAAATAAGTCTACCATGTTAAATTTTCAACTCTGAAGATGCCACTGTTTCAAACAGGGAAACATTCAGTTTATCAAGTAAAAAATATAAGTACCAAGAAGGAATAAGTTCGGTGACCAGATGTTGCAAAAGAAAAACAACATTTTACATACACAAAAGGAAGCTAAAGATGGCAAATCTTGACCACAATGAAAGTTAAATATGTCAGCTTAAATAACAAAGAGCTTAGAATGGAATAAAAAAAACTCTGACAAATATTGAAGAGCCATGGAAAGTGGAAATGGAAAGTGGTCCTCATTATGACACACAGCCCAAGCTGAAAACCATTTCTACTTGCCTCTGTACATCTTCTTGGTTGAGGATTTCCTGAGGTAATGATAGAATACAATGACCCTGCTATAAAAACCTGATCCCTGGTTATCAAGAAAAGTGGAGCAGCCATGCTGCTAGTTTTATAGACTGAGGTTTTGGATGTGTCCTGCTAGAAAGTTGTGGCAAAAGAGTCTTTATCTCAGACCTGAAAGGAGGTTCCACCCAAAACCTGATCAAGAGAGGGAACTAGACATTTCTTGGACAAAATCAGGCTACCAAAATCAAGTTGGTGCTGTGGAGCCTGACCTAGCTGAATTTCATCATCACAGAAAACAGAAGAAAAGCATTCAGCAACCCATGAGGCCAGTCCTGGCCTAATTCATCCCTGCTTTGTTCACTTGGTGGAAGAATTAGGGAGGAAAACATTCTGACACTGGCACTTTTTAAAGAGCCAAACAAATCCAAACTGAGAAGCCCCACTTCAGCAGCAAAGTCCTTGTACTGGTCATACTCAGTAAACACGCATGGGTCATCAACAACAGTGGCTGAACTTCTCCACAAGACAGTTGGCTACTCCAAGAGTATGAGTGGCAATTAGAAAAAGCTGGTTTAAAAGAGCTCATTCCCACATTCTCACTGCTTCCTAACAAAGGTGGTAGGAAATCATACCCCACTGTTTGTTGACATACCATACTGAATGAATAGACAGCACTTCTGGAATAAGAATGCCTTGAAGGCTTGGAGGGTTAGCAAGACTGCTATCATCTACACAATGCTGATGTTTAAAAATGCCTCCTGAAAAGACCACATCTCTTGGATCATCCACCCTTTGCAGTGCCCTCCACCTTATAGCAAAAGTATCCACAGTGACTATGGCCAAGGGTATAGAAAATGCTGAAGGGATTTCCTCAAAGGAGATTGACCAGCTGAAGCCACCAAAGGCAACTGCATCAACAAACATTGGAAGTTTGGACTGGTTTCCATGGAGGACTGGAGTGACATGACTACTGGAAGATCCTCTTATACAATGCAGCATAAGGTACTGCAAATGCTGTTGTTATCATAGACTCTGATATCGAATACAAGAGTATTGACTGCATGATGCTCTGTACCCTGTCCAGACAGAAACTAATGTAACTTATTTTGGTACTGATCATGTTCCTAAAAGCAAAACATCCGACTGGGGTGGAGTTTAAACTTTGCCAAAGTGATGGAGATCCCCAGTCAAGGGAACAACTGAAGCTGCAAATCCCAGTGCTGAAAATAGATCTCCTTTATGTGCAATGTCAACAGTCAATCATCCAGATAAGGATAAACTCTGATGTCCTTCAAATGAAGATGGGTGCTGAGTGAAACCAAGTGATGAGGTTCAAAATGGATAGTGACTGATTCTTATGCTGAAGTAAAGAAACCTTCTGGCCATTTTTTGCAATTTTTATGCACAGAGAAGCATCCTGAAGGTTGCAACAGTACTTCCAATCTCCTCTTGACAGACATAGTATTATGGCCTGCAATATGACCATGTTAAAGGACTCCTCCAGAACAAATATGTTCAGGCTGCTGAAATCTAGTATAGACCTGAGAGGTCCTGCATTTTCTTGGACATCATAAAAATATGAAATGATTGCTGTTATTGCTGGTTTGCTGGAACCTTCATCTGTACTGACAGGGTGACATATCAAGCAATGACAGAAATAGACATTATGGTTTGGACTTGAATGGCATGAAGTACCCACTTTTGATTATCTTCCTTATCTTGCACTATTGAGCAAGGTGGAGGGAGAACCCCCCACCCCAACAACCTTAAGGTGAATATGTTTAGAGATGGATTCAAGACCAGGAAGATCAAACTCGTGAGGATAGCGCAGTGATAAATAGCTATGTTCCCCAGTCACTCAATAAATAAATTGCAGGTTCCTATTAGAAGACCAAAGATGCATTCTTTCAAATGCGTCTTGGTTGAACTTAAAAGACTGAAACGGCAAAATATTGAAGCGGCTTTTAAGCAAATTCTTTCCCTGGGAAAGAATTTGCTTGGCCACTTCATTACTTTGCCATTTTAGGCACTGTAGTGCAGTCTCGAAGTTGGTATATTTAAGTAGGGGGACTGTGGGGGTTGAAGTCCCCCACTTAATATAATGTTTAAAGTGGGGTTTTTTTTGTTTGTTTTTTTTTTGTTGGAACAGTGATTTTTTTTTCCCTTGGAAAAAATCACTGTTCTGACAGTTCGACATTGTACGCTGTCACTTACATAGGGTCGCTTAATCATTGTTCACTTTTTTAAGCATTCAGTGATCTAATATAGACCCTAAATTGCTATAGTAAATCTATAAAACTAAAAGTATTTTTAAGTAGTTAAGGCAGAGAGGTATTAAAGTTCAAGTCTAAAATTTTGAACAAGCAAAATAAGATGACAAAATGAGTTTGAAAAAGCAGCAACTGTTGGAAGTGACTACAAATAATATGGCAAAGGAGGATCAGTCAAAAAAAAACAGAAAAGAGATGTATACTCTTTGTATTGAACTGATGAAGTAGTAAAAAGCAACATTCAGAAAATAACTTAACAGCTTTCAGCTTACATGGTAGAAGCTTTGGTAGGAAAGGATAAGATGTTAGATGCAGTATGGATCCGAATCACATGACTTGCACCTAAATTTGTGATGATACAGGCCTAAAATCTACATTGTTAGCACTAAATATATAAGAAGAGTAATGGGCATAGTTATGACCTCTCATTTCATATTAGTGTGCCATGCTTTTTTAATTTCTCCAAATCTTTTGGGTTTCTAATACCATGATGGGAATGGACCCCATTCCTAAGTCGATGTATGATTAAAGTTCATGAAATTAGTATAGTTTCAGTCTTTGATGTCAGCTAAAAGTGCTCTTCGCAGCGCCCACAATGTGCCCAGTAATGACTCCTTTTGCAATTTGTATGGAGTTACACATCTTGTTAACAAATACAAATATGATTGTAGATTCTTTTTATAAGTCTCATTGCTCCTACTACAATTGGAACTGTCTGGGTATCTTTCTTCCACATTGCTCTAGTTTCCGCTTGCAGGTTCTGTTATTTTATGAATTTGTGTCTCTCTGAACACAAGGATCTGTAGTCAGTGGGTGTGGCCATTTCAATGATCAATGCTACTTTTGTCTTCTTTTCATGGACCACTATAGCCAGTTTTCCAGCATCTATCTTTTGAACTATTGGTAATGGGTGATCTCATGTGATATAAACTTCATCATTTTCTATGATTTCTATGATGCTTTGTGGCTCAAGTTTCCAGTGTTTTCCAGTCACTTCAATAATTTTACAAACCCCAGTGCAACTGTCTTGCCACATTATTATGCCTTTCAGTATACAGTCCTTCTGCCTTTAGTATGTCACAACCAGCAATGAGGTGTGTGACTGTTTCCAATTTGGTTTTACTAAACCTATATTTGTCTGCTTCTCCCACATGTTCAATGGACTTTGTAAACCAGCATATACGTAGCCCACTATCTTGGGCTGCCAATATTAACCTTTCATCTCTTGGTTGGTGAGTCATGCAATATTCAGGTGGTGATGTGACTTAAGGGCAGGGGCGGCCCATGCTGTTGAACTGCCGGACTGCAGCCCCCTCAACTTCAAACTAACAAAAGAAAAAAAATAAAAAGAAAAAAATAAGAAAAAAAATATTTTAAAATTTCGCGCATGCGCACTAGTCCAGACTGCTGCTGAGACAGTCTGGAGCATGGAGCATGCGCAGATTGTCTCAGCAGCAGTCCTGATTGAGACACATGAACAGGAGCGCTCTCACAAGTCTATGCAGTTTTAAACTGCATAGACTGCCTTGGAACTCGCTGGGGAAAAGCGTTGGGGTCGGACTGCAAGGTTGGCAGTCAGGAGAAGGATCTCGGGTCTGGATTGGCTTGCTGCAGGGGAAGATCTCACGACGGGCAAGGTCAGATTTGCGCAGGTTTTTCAGCTGCACTCGTCGGGGGATTGTGGATTTAATGGTGGTTTTGCGGACAGGGATGTACTACAGGACCAGGTAAGTGTACAGGGAGTGTGTGTGTGTGTGTGTGTGTGTGTGTGTGAAAATGCCCTTGGTGCAATATACTGTTAGGCTCATGGTGGTGTGGTAGGGAATACCTCAGGCTTGAACCCTGTACCTTGTATGCAGGTGTTAAAGACCTGAATTCCCTACCCACCACCATTTGTAAAAAAATTGCAGATTATTGCCTCATATTTGATCTGATCTGTTCCTCATAATATCTGTGGTTTACAAATGTTGCAATGCTTAATATTTGATGGTGCAGTGGTAGCATTGTTGCCTCACAGCTGCAGGTTCTCAGGTTTGCTTCTTGGCTGGGGTGCCTTCTTTGTGGGGGGGGTCTGTATCTTCTCCCTGTGTTTGTGTGGGTATGCTTTTGTGTCCTCCCATGTTACAAAGACATGTCTGCATTATTTCTTCCTAGGCCTCTGCTGAAATTTTTTTTTTGTTCCAAGTCAGACTGTCCTGATTAACAAATGTTAAATAAAATTGACAGGCATTTGAATTTCAGACTTCAGGTTTCTGAATGTTTAGTTCCTTACATATTTGATGGTGCAGTGGCAGTATTGTTGCCTCACAGCTATAGGTTTTCTGGTTTGAATCTTGGCTGGGGTGCCTTCTGTGTGGAGTCTGCATCTTATCCCTGTGTTTGTATGAATTTGCTCTGGTGTCCTGCCATTTTACAAAGACATGTGTCTACAGTATTTCTCCCTGGGCCTCTGCTGAAAATTGTTTTTGTTCTATCAGAAGTAAAATTGACAGGCATTTGAATTTCAGACTTCATATTCTTCAGAAAATACATAGTAAAACAGTGTTTTATTTTAGCAATAAATATATAGTAACACAACCTTCTATTATAGCATTTTTTTAAGTTTATAAGATGGCGATTTGAAATGTGTCCTTATTTTTGGGACTGTAATATCCTGTTAGTGGCTTTGTCCAGGTTTTTTGTGCTAAGGTTGACAGCTATGGCAAGAACTGAATTCACTGAATATGTTTGAGGGCTGTATTCCCTCATTACTGGGTTTGTCCAGGTGTTTTGTGCTAAGAGGTTGACATCTATGGTGAGAATTGAATTCACTAAATGATAGCCATTTAAGTTTCAGTCTTCCTCTCTTTTACAAAGCAGCTGATTTGGCGTAGTGGTATGTGGATCTTGACTGTTTTGCACAGGGACTTTGGCAGTAAAATGTACGGTGGTAACACAGCATTTTTCTTTCACAAAGCAGGTGATTTGGCATAGTGGTATGTTATTCTGACTCTTGCACAGGGACCTTGGCAGTAAAATGTATGGTGGTAACACAGCATTTTATTCTAGCAGCTTTCCAAGATTATACAAGCAATGTTTAATGTGTCCCTGTTTTTTGCCCTTTTGACCCACCCCAATAAATTTGGCTTTTTCCAGACTTCTTGTGCTGCGAAGTTGAGATGCAGTTGAGTATTGAGTAGATTTTACAAGGAGCTGAGAGCTGCAGGGGAAGAGAAGTTTAGTGCTGATTAGGCTAAGTCAGCTCACATTGCTAATAGCACAAAAGGTTGTGTACTTGCTTTTGATGCAGAAGGTTGTTGGTTCTACTCCCATAAGGGGCGAATGCTGCCGTACTGAAAATTAAGATACTAACTATGAGCCTGTTATCAGTTTGCTATCCATTTCCTATTGCAATATTACTAGCTTATTTTTAATGTAATTTAGGCAATTTATTCCTCGGGGGCATCAGACACTTTATTTTTTGATGAAACCATGAAATATAAAGGTGATTGCTAGCACCAACCTCTTCATTACAGATTTATTTAACGTGGAATTATTTAGATGACTTTTTTACTACTTCAGAGATTGTGCATATTTACTGATAATGGTGGACTGTAGAATTGTGCTTATTTACTGATAATAGTGGACTGTAGAAGTTTGAGTAGACTTTTATGATGGAAATGTTCTGAATTGGACAGTTTTGTTTCATTGTTTACTGGAAAAATGTTCAAAGCAATAGGAAGGTGTATCAAAGAGCACATGTATGTTTCATATGCAAGGGGCCTATCATTTGAAAACAGCCCAGAATTAATTTTTATCTGCCACGGGTAAAATGTATTTTCTTTGAATGTTGGTTTTAATGTTGTTTCAATGAATGTGAGTTTCAAGGGCAGAGAAGTTTTAATGCCAAGTTTGTTTAGCAGATGTCTTAGTGTTTGTGCTGGAAAATGCAAAATAAAACTTTCAAATGAAGTTCAAATCATCATAGAAGTAAATCAGTATGCACATTAGTGTTTATGGCATTCCAGTAATGTATTTAAAAAGTAATTTATTTTTTCATGCCTCACAACCTTTTGTTTCCATCTAGATATTAAGTAAGCTGTCATGCAGCCAATGCATTGAAATATTTTTATTCTTCTACACTTATTTTTGTCTTGATTGGACTCTCATAATGATGGTTTGCCACCCAGGGCAGTGTATTTAATTAAAGTTATTTTTTGTGGTTTTGAGCATAGCTCCTCCCCCTTCTAGTTGGCCACACCCCTTCCACTTGACCCCACCCATTCAGCTGTCTCCTGCAGCCCCCCTTTGATTTGAAGTCACCAGCCGCCACTGCTTAAGGGCATACTTCCAGTGCACACTGCTGCCTTGGATAACAGCCAGCATATGCTGCAACCAAATAAGCATTCCAGTGTACAGTTGTAGATATGAGTTATAATCTCTGGGGCCCCAGGATTTCACCCACCTTACATTGAGTCTGGTGCTTTCCATATGGTTTTAGTAACACTAATTGAAACTTCTCCAAAGTTTTGTACACAAAGGCATACATACAATATTTTCTAGAAAGAGAGGGATAAATAACTTTCAGATACGAACACCCTATTCTCCAGTTTACACTACCAAACCAAAAACAAAAATAACTTTTTAGCTTTAAAGTAAGACAGCCTTTAAATTCCTGAATGATATTAATAGTTTGAGCAAAAACATTTTAAAGGCTGGATGCCCACAGTTAGTACACCAATTTAGGAGAATACACTTAAGCTAATAAAACAAATAAATCACCAACCACACTCATTTAAAATCCAGTAATAGAATCCTTTATTTGTAATAAGGAAATATGCCAACAGAATACAAGGAATATAAAATAAAGGATTTGACCAGAAAGATGACCAACAAGGAACACTATCAGTAAAACCAGACTCTCTTTTATAACTGAAGATATACTGTTGCCTGACTTTCTCTGATTCTCAAGATCAAAGCAATTTACAGTCTGTGTGAGCAACATATTAACAGTTGAGCTTCCATCCAGTTTTGCATGCTATATCATGATGGCCTTGCTACTGAAACTCAAGCAGACAAAACAGTAACTGTGTTGAATTAACTCTCTCACTCTTGCTACCCCTTTTATACAAGTCTCAGACAGGATTTCTAGTGAAGACGGTCTGAATTTTAGAAGATGCATTATTGTTTCCAGTTACATGCTTCTGAGGGGGAATAGGAGGAAGCCCAATAACATACTTTACAACAAGTGATTTCAAACACTGAAGAGGCATACATAGCCAAAGAACAGATATGGTTTTATTTTCAAACTGCAATACATTTTCACAGCAGTAAATATATATATATATATATATATATATATATATATATAGGTCCACTACTTTAACTCAAAATACTGAAATCTCGAATTTCAGCATTTCAAGTCCAGAATGTCGAAAGTGCAGTTTTTCGAAACTGCACTATTTCAAATCTTGGTTTATCGAATGTGTGGTGGAATTACATTGGTGCTTTATTTTGTGTGTGCTGTCACTTTAACGGTTGTGTGGTGTGGCAGGCGATGTTCGTGTCTTTACAGAGATTCAGGTAGGTGTTTAAATTTTAAGGGTTTTAGTGTTAATGTGTTAATATTTAGTTGTTGTGTGGAGTTGTACAAATATGTTGGGGTAGGTGAGTGAGAGTGTATGTATGTGAGTGGGAATGTGGTGATTTATGTACATGTGTACTGTGTGTTTGTGTGTGTTATTAGTGAGTTTACACATGATTGTCTGCAGTGAGAGCATAGGGTTAGTCAGGGAAGGTGTCTGCTCCTTTTTGTTTGGGTTAGTGTGACCTCGGAGTTGTTATATACAACTAGGGGTGGTGTGGGGGGGGGCACAGCCATCACATAGGGGGGTGCAGGGGAGCCTGCCCCCTGC
The DNA here is from genome assembly GCF_019279795.1 of Protopterus annectens. Classification (NCBI taxonomy): domain Eukaryota; kingdom Metazoa; phylum Chordata; order Ceratodontiformes; family Protopteridae; genus Protopterus; species Protopterus annectens. Next base: position 645,109,296 of record NC_056747.1, read on the forward strand.
AGAAATTATGGTGGTGTTATTGTTTTGTTTTTGTAGTGTTGTGTTGTTTTGGGGGGAGGGTTGTGGATGCCTGTGTGTTTTGTTAGGTTCGATGTTGTGAGTGTTCATGATTGTGGTGTTTCGTTATGTTGAGGGTTCAACATTCTGGACTTGAAATCCTGAAATTCGAGATTTCAGTATTTCAAGTTAAAGAAGTGGACCTATATATATATATATATATATATATATATATATATATATATATATATATATATATATTTATATCATAGTCATCAGGGTATCGTGTTAACTGTCGTGAACTCTCTCGATTCAGTGCACACTCCTGCCTTCTTCTACACTCGTGCCTGACTGTTGAAGATCTTCTTTTACACAATCCATCCACCTCTTTGCTGGACATCCTCATTTCCTCTTACCTTCTTCCTATCTGTCCCAAATCTTCCTCCCCAGATTGTCTTCTGCTTTTCTACACATGTGCCCAAACCACCGTAATCTGTTCTCTTTGATCTTGTCTGCAATTAGAGCTACTTTGGCTTTGCTCTTATGTCCTCATTTCTTCGTCTGTCCCACAGTGTGCATTCTATCACCTTTCTTAGGCACTTAATTTCCATCATCTCTAGCTTCTTCAACTCTTCTGTCTTTACTGCCCAGATTTCTGTACCATACAGTAGTACTGGTCGTACCACTGTCTTGTAAATCTTACATTTCAGCTT